>NC_056731.1:1447996288-1448193788 GCF_019279795.1 Protopterus annectens | reverse complement strand
TGTTTAATCCCAGGTTGTAGGTTCTGAGGGACCGGGTGGAGGCTGAGCAGGGTTGTGGACAAGTACTGCTAATCTGACTTGTGCCTGGATGTCAACAGGGATGGACATTGTGTTGTGCCACCAAGTCTAATCTTGAGAACAGACACTTATGCCATGAGGAATGTCCAAAAATTGTGGACGATGATGAACCCCGTTCTTCTAGCTGTATGAAAATGAGGGAGGGTTATGCATGCATGGGATACCTAGTTTGCAAGCTTGAGACTTCCTAGGGTGAGACTACCTACTAGATGTGGGTAAGGGGCACTATGTGCAGATATGGCTGGCCCAAGCTAGCAGCCCGAGTATGGGTGGTTTTGGTGGACGTTCAGCAAGGGGGCATGGTGTGCTGTGGATGGGATGATGGGTATTCAATTATGTATCCAGGTGTGTTGGGGTTGGATAGTTCAGTTTAGGCCAGACCATTATGTGGGTGTGAGCCAGTGCCATTTCTGTACATGTGTATCACACATTTTAATGTTCATATGTTTGTGGGATTGTGTTCTGCAGTATGGCCTGTCAGGGTGTATTGGGGAATGTGAATGTATGTTCTTTGGTTTCCTTTTTGATTCACCCACTGCTCCCTCATACACCTCCAGTTCACCTATTGTACATCCAACCCAGTCTCCCCTTGGCAAATTATTACATTACCAGTCACCCCCTCCCCCCAAATTCCACAAACACACCATCCATCCCTTCTCTGGTTGCTGGACCATGGCACAGACAGCAGTACACATTGCGTACTCTACATATCTCTGGTACCAATATGGTTGTGAGGACAACCCTAGCATATTTGGTCTTCCAAATACTGTACTTCACGCACATAGGTACACACAATTACTTATCTTTCATGACATGGTAGGTAGACCCTGATAATACCCATTCATCTTTGGGACGTCCAGACAAGGAAGACTCGGACCGCGATTGGACAGATATTGAGTGAATGCTCTGACCATTATTAGGTAGGGTTGTCACCTTTTCAAATGGCCAAAGTGGGACATTTTCAGGACACACATCAGATTTTACAGGCCGACACATACCCACGGTCAGTACAAAGGATAGAACTTTTTTGCCTAAATAAAAACTTATTCTTGTAGCATTTTAGTTGCTTAATCTGTTTCCTGTAACATTTAGGTATTTTAGATACAGAATAACTGTTTTATGCAACTATTACAAAAAATATAGGACATAATTATGTCCTACAATCTCAGGACATTTGCCATTTTTAATATTTTTTATCAGGTCACAACTGCCCAAAGAGGGATTGTCCCTCGCAAAATGGGACAGGTGGTAACCCTAACCATTGGGCTAGGCTTAGCAAAGGGCAGCAGCATTCAAACATGCTGTGTTTCACTTCCACTTGGTATAAAAATCAACACTACAATGAAATACAGACACAGGGTTTTAAATGTCATTGTTTGGGGGACGGGGGCTCAACATTCAGCTACATGCTTTTGTCTTTACTCCTGTGATTTTATTTTGGTGTTTGCGGTACTCTCTTGTATGCTTTGCATACATTTCTGTATCCACGGACACTGACAGGAGTGATTACTATTAGAGGCAGGCTGTACTAGTCAGCATTTTAGGTTGCGTGACTGTAGCCGACATGTTCACGCCTCCGTGCAGCACTTAAACATGCCCCCTGCACTTGCACACGTTTCCTGTGTACATGGACGGTGTGGTAGCACTCCTTCATTAATATGCATATGGTGCTGCTGTGCCATCTCTACGCTGCACGGTCGGCGCAAGGCTAATGCCATCCTAGCACGGAGCTTCATGAATCTCGGGGTATATGTATATGGTATGACTAAGGAATTTGAGACCATTGTATCCATGTTTTAATAAAAAATATTCAATAGTAGAACATCTAATATTGATACGTGTGACCTTTTTTGGTATGATGATATTGTCTTCTTATTTATGTCAAGTTTTGCTCATCTGTCATGAAGCAATTGGTAGGAAAAGTATCAGTGATTGTTTTAACAAATTTACAGAAAGGAAAGAATTTAAATGCTATTGATTTCCATGATGATTTCCTAGGCAAAACCCTTGATATGTTTGGAACAACTTTTTTTGAAGTCAGGTGGCGAAGAATATGCTTATGAATGCATGTTTCTTAGATTCAGATAGAAAAAGATTGCTATAAGATTGCTATATTGCTATTATATATTTTCTACAATTGTTAAACATCTGGTTGGATTTGTTTGTTCTGATTTTTGTTTTATACTTGGAGGCAGACGTTGTCCTGTTCGATTCTCAGCTAGAGCGTCTTCTGTGTGGAGGCATGCATGAATGGGCATACCTTCGTTGAAGGTTGTGCATCAGGGCTGGTAACTCGGCATGTAAAAATCCACTACCAAACATTAGCGGACCGGAGTTACGCTGTGGTGACCCCTAACCGGGATAAGCCAAAAGACACAACAACAACAACAACAACAACTTGGTGGCTTTGCAGTTGCCCGCCCCTACTGTAAATTTGATCTGGGACACTCCTCCCAGTCTAGTGTCATTACCTCATTCTACCTATTCCAAGGAGAACATTTGAGAAGGCCAACCCAGTAAGCTTCTGCTTCTCCTTTCCCCTTTCCACTTTACAAAAAAAAAAAAAAAATTCTAAGCTTGTTTCCTGTCTTTCCAATAAGTTGTCTAGTCCAGATACAGATTTGCTGTACCCAGGACTGTTTGTAAGCTTCTGAGCCCCCAAGCTTTTCTGTGTTGGAGGGAAGCCTTCTAGCTTAATTTTGTTTCTTAGAACTAGCCAGTTTTCTAGTTTCAGCACTCAAATCTTTTTCTTTGAACTCAGCACTTGTTCAGAGCTCATTATAAGCACTAAATAAGCTACAAATTACTACAGTACTCAACTTTCCTCACTTGTTTAGAGGAAATCATTTTTTAGTACTTAATAAATAAGCACCTATCCAGGCATGTCTATGAGTCAGCCCCCAGTGTTTTCTCCTGTCTACCTGATGAATCTGGGCATCTTGGGGCAATACAGCAATTGCCTCATGTACACATGCAACCCTCTCCTCCTACCACCCAACACTACAACCTGTGAGAGATGCACTTATATAACCAAACTGGAAGCAAAGCTCTCTTCACCCAAGGCTGAACTAGACAGCAAAGAGGAGAAGGTAAACACATGCACCACACCACACTCATCACATAGTCCCTCAAAACCTACACCACCAAAACACACACATAGAAACACAAAACGCACACCTACATTTCTGGAGGGTCTTAAAAAAATCTACCTAAGCAACAAGGACCTCCAAAGCAGAAACACAAGCAACCTCCACCTCCCAACACAACCCAAATGACACATAGCCCACAAACTCAATGTGCCACTCAACCACAGCCCATATGGCATAACAACGTACCCAACACTCTAGTCATAGGTGAGTCTATAGTCAGGCACACTGATGTTCCACTCACCAGGCTAAACAGGGAAAAAGTTACTGTTAGCTGCCTGTCAGGTGACAGGATCCGCCACATAACGCATGCACTCAGGTCACTCCACAGCAAGTACAAATATGACTCTGTCATTGTCCATAATGGTGTGAATGACCTGAGATGTACCTCCCTGGACTACATGAAAAGAGACATGGAGGAGCTTTCTGATCATGTAGCCCAGGCAGGTATGACCCTAGCCCTGAGTAGCATCCTGCCATCACCCAGAATGATACCCCAGTACAAGGACAAAATGATTGACTTCAACAATTGGCTAAGCTTCTGGTGTCATTCTAAGGGGATCCAGTATCTGTCTACCTGGGATGACATGATCGACAAACCACAATGCTTTGCCAGAGATGTACTGCACCTGTCACCCTTGGGATTCTGGATACTGGCTAGGGCTCTTGCCACCCCTATAGTGCCTTTTTTAGGCAAGATTCAAATGACAAAAACACCACCATAACAGGTACAAGCAAGCAAAATCTGAGGGTAATGCTACTTAATGCTAGAAGTCTAAACCTCAAAATGCACTCACTCGAGGCACTCCTTAAAATGGAGAACATCGACATCTGTGCAGTGACAGAGACCTGGTTCAAGGCTCCAGAGAGCACCCCTGCATTACCAGACTATAATTTATACCACACCTTTCGGCCACCTAACCATAACCGAAGCACTAAAGGTGGAGGTGTGTCCATATTCATTAAGGATATCCACACCTCCAGGCTAGTTGCTCAGCATAAAGCATCTGAGATTATCCAAGTGCAACTAACTCTGGGCAAGACTGCAATGCAAATTGTAGCTTGCTACAGATCCCTCACCATGTCCCAGGATTCCCACTCCTCATTTCTTGATACACTGGAAAATATTAAGGTACAACCTAACACCCTAATAATGGGCTATTTCAACTACCCCACCATTAACTGGGAAAACTACTCATGTACCAACTCTTGTGCTCAACGTTTTCTGGAATTCATAAATTCCAATGCCTTGGATCAACTTATCCACACCCCCACCAGGGGCAGCAATATCTTAGACCTGGTCATTACCAACATGGGCAACCGGTGTTCCACACCAGAGGTCAATTCCTCGTTGGTCAGATCCGACCACAAGCAAATCACCCTAGACATCCACATCCCACCCCCACCCCCGATAAGGGAAACCACCATAAAAAATTTCTCCAAAGCCAACTTCACGCTTCTTAAGACAGAAGTGGCAAACTTCACGACACCCATACTGACAATAGAGGTACGACTGCTGAATCCTATACAATTGCACTTTATAAGCACATACACGAGCGCATGGATCGTGCAATCCCTAACAGAACCAAGATGCTATCCTCAAAAAAAAGGAAGCCAATCTGGTGGTCCCCTGCCATAAACAAACTCTACAACCGAGAGTTTGTAGAAAAGAAAAAGACTGTTGCAAAAAAGAGTAAAATCCCATGATTGGAGAAACTTCGTGGTCAGCCTCAGTAAGAAGCTGAGATCCCTCATAAAATCCTCCAAAGGTAGTTATGAAAAAATTGCCACTGATTCTAAAGACAACCACAAAGCATTCTATAGCTATGTGAAGAATCTCAATGGCAACATTCAGATCTGCTCTGAGTTACAGCACAATGGCACTAAATATACAGAACCAACTGATATTGCCAACATCCTAACAGATAGGTTCAGTGCTAACTTTACCCCTCTCTCATCACCTAAAGGGCCCATCTCTATACCCGAAGAATGCAAAGTTCCTGTAATCATGGCTGCACAGGTAAAAAACACACTCTCCAAAGCCAAGAACACAGCATTCATGGGACCTGACAACATCCCAGGCTGCCTTCTACATGAACTACAGAATGAACTGGCACCCCACCTAAGTACCATGTTCAATCATAGCCTCACCTCAGGCTTTGTGCCCACTGAATGGCGCATAGCAACAGTTATCCCACTCCATAAAGGGGGAGCCACCATGGACCCCAGGAACTACTGCCCCATTAGCCTGAAAGAGCCTGGTCTGCAAGGCTATGGAGCATATCATCATGGAACGCATAAACAATGACATTGGTAATCTCCAAACTCTGGACCCCACCCAGTTCGGGTTTGTAAAAGGCAGATCATGTCTCCTAAACCTGATATATTTCTTTGAAGTGGTCAACAAAGCCGTAGATGAGGGTAAGGTGGTTCATACAGCCTATTTAGATCTCGCCGAGGCTTTCAATACCATCCCCCACTCTGGAATTATAGACAAGCTCACTAAACTAGGTATAAATCCCTATGTCACAAGATGGGTTGCCAAATGGCTCACTGACAGAATCCACACTGTGAAAGTAGCAGATTCTAAATCCAACTTCAGACCAGTGACAAGTGGAGTACCACAAGGTACGGTCCTAGGTCCTCTCCTGTTTGGTATCTACTTCTCTGAAGTACAGGCTAACACAGAAGGTCTTTAGCTAACAAAATTTGCAGATGACTGCAAACTAGGAGCCATAATCAAAACTCCTAACGATGTGGACATCCTACAAAAGGGCTTCACTGAGACAGATGCCTGGTGTCAAAGCCATGGCCTCAAGCTCAATGCCAAAAAGTGCATTGTCATTCCTTTTGGTAAAAACTGTGTACCCATGAACTACCACATAGGCAGTAGTCTACTTAACACCGAAAGTGTGATAAGAGACCTTGGGACACAGGTGGACAGTAGTCTCTCCTTTGATAATCACATTGCCGTAGTAGTCAGGAACTCCTTCTACATGACACATCTCATCACAAAAGGTTTCTCATCCAGGTAAAAAAGAGGTCATTGTTCCCCTCTGCTCATCACTCATT
The DNA here is from genome assembly GCF_019279795.1 of Protopterus annectens. Classification (NCBI taxonomy): domain Eukaryota; kingdom Metazoa; phylum Chordata; order Ceratodontiformes; family Protopteridae; genus Protopterus; species Protopterus annectens. The sequence goes on along the minus strand of NC_056731.1, from coordinate 1,448,187,492 downwards.
AGACCCATTAAAGAGTACAACTCCCCTTTTGGTATGTGCCTCACAAGGCATCTACAACAACTGGAAAGGCCACAGAAATACCTCACAAAGAGGATTACCAGCCTCAAATAGATGCCCTATGCAGACTGTCTCAAAAAACTCCAGCTTTACTCTGCCGCATATTGCCTACTCAGATGTGATCTCTGCCTAATATACAAAGCTATGTCAAACCCAGAGCTGCTGGACATGTTCCACGTAAAGAAATCCCAATCCCTCTGAGCTGCATGCTCTAGGGACCTAAACCTTGTCACCACAATAAACAGAACATGCTGGAGGGATAGATTCCTGACCCAGAGACTTCCCATACTCTGGAACAAACTACCTATCTATATCAAACAAAGCTCCTCATTATCACTCTTCAAGAAAAATCTTGATGATTGGATGGGAGATAGGAAATTCACCCCGGGGTCACTTTTGTGGCTGTGCTTGACAGGGGCACAGGAAAATAATTTTCTTGTGTGGCAAAAGCCAGGGTACCATTTGGCTGGGCTTATATAGGCCCTAGGGCCAATAGCCTAGTACCTACCTATGAACCTATGAACCTATAAGTCTAAAGTTGGAAAGGTTTGTAGATGCACCTTGTTTATACAGAAGGAAAATGTAAGATTGCTTCCTGTATCTCAGTACATGGTACTCTCTAATTAATCTGTTGACAAGTATTGCTTCAGACTGGGCAATGGTTTTACCAGCTTGTCTTAACAATTCTAGACAAAGATAGTCAGGTGTTAACATTATTACCTTTACTTTTTGTAGTATTTTTTGTATTTGTTTGATAGATACTAGTTAAAGACTAAAGGTTTGATGGGTTTATATGACTGAATTATTTTGGTGTGTTTAGGTTAAAGTATTGGCATGTTGTTTTCACAAGCTAAATAAAATGCATACTCATTGCAGAGGCAGCATACAGCTTGATTTGTCAGGTAACAAGTTAGGCTGTGTTTGTATTCCCACTGTAAGGAGAAAGTGAATTGCTCTCCAGTATTACTTCAGATTATTAGACTAGATGGTTTGTAAGTAGATGAGGTAACTAGATTTGTCATTTTGAGCTTTTTACTAGATTTCTAAGTGTACTGTTATACTGGAGAGTGTTCATTTTCCATTGTTTTTAGGCTTTCTCTCAGTTATATATCAGCTATGTTGTTGATACAGTTAGGCATGGAGAAGATATATATTTCACTTTCTTTCTTTACTGGGATCTAATGAGTTAAGAATATTTCTGAAGGCTGTATTAAAGAATTGAGCAGCCTCATCAATAAATAAGTAATTGACTGGCAACAATTAAATTTAGGAAGTCATTGAATCATCTTCCTGGAGGTCCTTTGTAGAGTAAAGGTAGTTATAAATAGTTGATTTTGGCTTTTTGGTATATTTAAAGAAGGCATAGGCAGGATGGTGTCTCTAACCTGAGTCTGGTAAAATACCAACACTATTAATGTTATTTGTGTTGCCTTTTAATTGTATGTCTAATAACATGTTTCTTTTATCAACACAAGCCCTCTGTACCATTAGCAACAACTCTGCTTAGTCAAGCAGTGGATAAGAAAAACATCTGCCATAGTGGTCCTATGCTATGTATGTGCTTTTTTTAAATTTCAGCAAGTCTTTTGGGTTTCTAATAACATGATGGGACTGGACCCCATTCCTAAGTCAAAGTACGATTAAAGTTCATGAAATTAGTATTGTTTCAATCTTTGATGTCAGCCAGAAATGCTCTTTGCAGCACCCGCTTTTATGTGTAGAAATTCAAATGCAAATAGAGGTCTTTTTCCCACTTATAAGTACCTAAGTAAATTCAGATGTTTGGGTATCAGCAATGTCTTGTCTGCATCACTGTTCTTATCTGGTATAATGCTATTTGGATCTTTTTTTTTTTTTTTTGTGGAATTCCCTGTATAAACAGGATACTTCTTTTTCACAGAAAATGTATGCCTACTGAGAGTAACACAACTATCTTATGATCTGCCCTAGGGTTCCCCTGTGCTGTTGGAATTGTTTCTTTTTGTTAGTTCATATAACAAGAAGAGCATAATAGTATTTCCCTTTCAGAATAATTGTACACATTTACACTGTATATGACAGCAATGCATTGGCCTGCCATGCTGTGATTATGCAGTATAACACTGTTCTGCTATGTTTCTGTGTGGAATTTCTTATAACATCAAAAGCCTTCTGCCCCACTCATAAATAACAGTAAGTATTCAAACAGGAAAAGAAAATGTGAGATTTGCCATAGTGTTCTTAGTGCTCTTAGGAAGTTTCACCTCAATGGAAATTCATATTCAGAGAGTATTCTTATTTCCTTTTCTTTTCTCAAAAGCATATAATTTTAAGATGTATGCAAGAGCAATGTCTGTCCTGCCACACGGGTCTTACACAGTGCAGTGTTGTAAGGATTTGCTTCTTTGTAGAATTTATTTCAAACACTCTAACCCACTCACACATAAACTGTGCAGTCACATTATGAGTAGTTTTGCCAGGTTTGTCATAATGTTCCTAATGTTATTAAAACTTTATTCATTTAAATTCCTATTTCATGAGGAGCCCTCTTTTCTAGTCACACATAACTATGCAAATTCTGGCTGCATGTAAGAGCAATGTCTGTTTTTTAGGCTGGTCTTATACAGTGTAGTACTGTTAGAAAGTTTTTTTCTTTGTGGAATTAGTTAAAAACAAGAACTCTGCCATACTGACAAACAGCACTAAATATATCTCATTGTGGATTAGAATGTCTGTTTGTGAATATTTTCCTACTGCTCTTGTGGCAATTTCTTTCTGGAATAACATGTACCAAGAGCGACCTTTCTACATTAAGACTGTGTGTAACAGCAGTATCTGGTCTAGTGCATTATACTTGTGCAGCGCAATGTTGCTAGGATTTTATTCTTTTATTCTTTAAGGAATTTTCTATACCAACCCACTTTCTTTGTATCATATACAGTCGACACTATATACCACACTGAGGGTTACAGCAGTTGATCTACTCCAGCGTTCCCCATCCTGTTAGGAACCTAGGATTTGCTGTGTAAGTAGCTATACCACGGCCAATATTTTATTGTGTGCTACTCCATATTAGAATAGAACAGCATAATGCCAGATCCTGTATTTTCATTGTGATAGCAGTTTTGCGCATACAGCAGATACAATCAAAATAACAAGAAATACACATACAGCAGACGCATACAAACTGCAAAACTATTACGCCCTATTTTCATATTTGTCACACATAACACACGCATTTCATTTTATAAGCGCCCTGGAAAAAATTTGCAAGGGCATGCTCTTGATATTAGTGCAGATATTCCTGTCTTCCTTGCCCCTGTAAATGAGGAATATACTCCTCTCAGCAAATAGCCCTTCATCAGTGTATTATGCACTTAATAATTTAAGAGCATTTCTTGTACTGCCATTGTTCAAGGTTTCAGTCTTATAAGTGGAAATGTTAATCTTTTTGACAAGATTAGTTAAACTATTATTATTCCATATCATAAAATACATCACTCATCTTCTATAAGAAACTTTCATAGAACCCTCCAACCAGATCTGAATGCTATATAAACATTCATCCGTAAGTCCCAATCATTTCAAAAATTGTAAAATCTGGAAAAAAGGGAAAAAAAGATTGTTTAACTATGTCAGTAAATTTAAAATAACCAACCATCATCATTTATACAATTTGAAAACATTAATAATTCACATTTTTTTCATTTAGCGCAATATGCAAACTTGCCCATCATTATCAAATGATAACCATCAAAAGCTGCCAGGTATCTCACCCCAACCCCACTGCTGGTAAGTATTTAAGAAGTAGATGCCATTACTAATACTCTAATGCTCTTTCATGCTGTTGTTGTTGTCTTTCTGCTTTTCCTGGTTAGGGGTCGCCACAGCGGAACTCTGGTCCACTAATGATTGGCAGTAGATTTTCACGAACGCCGCGGTGCCAGCTCGACGTCCAATCTTCAGTGAAGGCATGCCCATTTACGCATGTCTTTCGAACACCCACCCAACCGCGGGGAGGACATGCAGACTCCACACAGAAGGCACTCCCCGCACTCCAGCCGAGAATCGAACGCGAGAACCTCTTGCTGTGAGGCAACAACGCTACCCCTGCATCACCGCGGAAGTACTCTAATGCTCTTTCATATACTGTTTATATACTGTTTAATTTTTCCACCATTCATCATCTACTAAAATAGTCATTATACTTATAACTTAATATAACTTTTGTTGTGCACTCTAAATTAATGAAAGAAAACTTTCCCGGCTCCATGTGAATGGCTATTACTAACACATTTCTTTCTCATTTTAACATTCAAGCATTGGGGATATTTTGTTAAAAGGAAGGCAACAGCTGACAGTTGAACCAAATTCATCATTATTATAAAGTGTAAACAAATGCTTAATATATTTATTCATTTCTCCAGTGTAAATTTTGTCAGTATACACATTCTTTGGAGTGTATATTGTATATACTCCAAAAGTACTAAAATATCCATTAGATAGAGATCTGCTAAATATTTAGGGCTGGATTCACGAAGGCTTGCATGGAGTCTAAGAGTAGAGTAAGACTCCATGCAGCCAACATGTCCGCCGAGTGATCCAGGAACAGCCGGTAGGGGCGTGCAACAGAGCTCCTAAAACGACTCTTACACGGACAGGGCTAGGATATGCAAATTATCTCAATTGCAGGCGAAAGGTATGCAAATGAGGTAAATTTGCGATCCAGGAAACCCAAAACTGTCCGAGTAAGAGTAGTGTTATTTGCAGAAATGTACTCCGTTGACAACTGAGTACGGTTCTGCAAATAGCAAATCGGAGCCGTGACAGCTCCAAAAAAAGGATGCATCCAGCTGAGAAAGCATGCCAATGGCCAAAAATATGGCCATTGGCAATTTTAACCGATGCAAAATAAAACTAAAAGAATTTATTTTTTTATCCCGATCACCGATGTTTAAGCGTAGCGCAGTGCCGCGCACACGCGCTGTACTCTAAAAACCAGAAAACCAATAATTAAAATCCACAAATGTGGGTTTTATTGTAATTCCTAATATACAATGCAAGGGAATGGTAGGCCGAAGACAACATGGCTACTGAGTAGAGGTTGCTAAGGGGGGAAGCTCAGTCTAAGAGATGTAACCAAGCATTAGTAGGCAATCCTATGCAAATGAGAGTAAGGATAGTGAATCCCAAGTTTACATAGCAAAAGAGCACAGTCAGTGGAGTGTAGGAGTAGGATAAGGGGAGTATCAGAGTAGAAGATAGGTGATATCATGAGGGGGTATGTATGAAAGAAGTGAAGCTCATTGGGGCAGAGTGGCATGTGTTTGCTGTCAGTTACTCATCACTGGAAGAGGTGTGTCAACAGATACCCTAGCTAAAGGCAAGAAATTGAAGGTGTATGCCGTGGATAACACTAAAGTTTCTTGTAGAAGTGCTTGCAACATGTTCGCACGTGGGTGCACACCGGTACATTCGAGTAAGACTGTATGCACATGTGTGCACCTGTGTGCGCGCGTGTAAGCCGGAGTAAGAATGTCTAAGGTCAGTTAAAGTTGTGTAACCGCATTTGCATCTGTGTGTGCGCGTTTTAGCAAGAATAAGCAAGTTGTAGTCCATGTAAGCATGTGTGCGTGCGTGTAAGCTGGTGTGCACATGTTTGTGCTTGTTTGCACGGCGCTGCCCCCCTGAGGAAACAGAAAGGGAAAAGGATGCACAACAAATAGTAGGAAGTTAACCACAGAGCTAGCAGGTGAAAACAATCAGAATCAGGCAATTACACAGGCAGTACACTAGCCCAGCCCAGCCCAGCACTTAAAACTCAGCAAACAACTTTCCACTATGTTTTTCTCAGAGACACTGCAACACTGCAGTAAGCTAATAGAAGTGAAAACTGAAAAAGCTTTACTGAGACAAAGAAATGTTAGGGGCTGCCATTGCTGTTATAAGGTAACATATGCAATATGCTGAGGGTGGTGACAATGCGAATGCTGCTGAGTAACCCACAGTGAGGAGACGGAGAAGAGTGTACAGGCCCAGGGTAACCTACCAGGGGCTACATGAGCTGGATATAGTGGAGCACTATAGAGTGGACAGAGACCTCATGCTGCAAGTTGTAGAGCTGTGCAGGCCATGCCTCACACACAGAACCAACAGAGGGGAACCCATCCCAGTGGAAACCAAGGTATGTGTTGGCCTAAGAATACTAGCAACAGGTACCTCCCAGAGACCAACTGGTGATATGATGGGGATTTCACAGGCATCAGCATCCAGGGTACTGCACCAGTTCCTGAATGCCATGTCAGCACATGTCGGAGATCATATATATTTCCCCAATTCCCATGAGGTATTGGCCAGCAATATGCGTCTTTTCCAGCAAATAGCGGAATACCCTGAGGTAGTGGGTGCAATAGACTGCATGCACATAAGCATCAAAGCACCAGCTGGTGAGCGGGGTAGGGTCTACTATAACTGCAAGGGTTTCCCCTCCATCAACTGCCAGGTCATGTGTGATGCCCAGGGCATAATAATGAATGTGTGTGCTGGCTGCCCTGGAACCTATCATGATTCCCATATCTGGCATCTGACACAGCTTTACCAGACATTTGCCAATGGGGACATCCCTCATGGTCACCTAGTGGGTGATGCTGGATATGCATTTGAGCCGTGGCTGATGACACCCATCAGAAATGCACACACACCTGAACAGGAATGCCATAATGAGGCACATGCACAAACACGAAATGTAATCGAGCGTGTGTTTGGGCTGCTCAAGTCACGGTTCCGGTGCCTGGACACATGTGGTGGAGCCTTGCAGGACTCACCAACCATATGTACCCAAATAGTCATGGTATGTGCTATGCTACATAATATGATCCCGCAAAAAACAGCTGCAGCAGGAGCAGCATAGGGCCGGGCCAAACAGCCCCCCACCATTGCCAAGGCCATCACAGGCAGAGCGTGACTCGGAGGAGGAACAACCTGAGCCTGCCCCAGTAGGCAGAAGGAGGCATGTCCAGTATGCTTTGGCCATGGCAAAGAGGCAATGCATAGCATATAGCCTGGCTCGGTAGGAACCCTGGAAATGATACCTCTCTCTGACTTGCACATATAGTAAAAGGGATACCTAACTTGACACTACCTGTTAACAAACATGTATAGAGAGTGTAATATGTGCATCCGACATAGGCAGCCTTGCAGCATCACCTGAGGCATGATTGCCATGTGTTAAGCAATATAAAGAAGTGCTAATCAGCTTTTACCACTATTTAGCATATGTAAACAAAATTGCACACACTAAGTAGCACAACTTTGGGCAATGTTGAGCAATACTGGGCAGCGTTCAGCAATGTTGGTTAACATTGAGCAATGTTGTGCAAGTTTGGTCAAAGTTGGGCATAGTTCAGCAAAAGCAGGTAAACATGGTCATATTTACTTCACTGTTCCTTAAGCAGTCTGGTCTGCCCAGTATGAGAATATGAAGCAGTGACAGTCCTCGAACTCAGGATACTGTGCACTATAGTCATAGTACTGAACCACTAAACCATGACAGTATGTCATTGGTCAGCGTGTATGAAGAAATGTTGATAAGTCTATGCAAAGTATCTCATGGAAACCCTGCAGGCACAGCATAATCCCTGTTGAGTTATGACATAAAGGTGAGTCCTGCAGTAAGAATATAACCTGATTTTTAACACACATATAGTATAAATTTTAATATTGGTCATGTTCACACGCATCAACAAATGTAGTGGACCTCAGACAGCAACATACTGAAAGGTCACACTGGGCATGCTGACACACTTGAATAAATGAGACAAATGTCAGGCAACAAAACACTGAAAGGCTGAACTGGGCATGCTCACACACTTAGGCCATGTCTGAGTACAGCAGTGGGCCACACATATCCGGCAATTGCATGTGTTAACCCAGGAACCTCTCACTATTCACCAATCTGCCTTGTGCACACAGTTATATGACAACAGACACATATATAATATAGTGGAACCCTGTCATAATCAAATATGTTCTGCAGATACTTAGGTTGTTCATAGAAAGTGGGAAAGCAAAGAAGAAACAAAACCTGCAATCAGTATCATCAATAAACAATGTGTATCCCGAAAATTATCATAGGTTCAGAGGTTGATACTAGGCTATTTGCCCTAGGGCATTTATAAGCCTAGCCAGAGTGTGTTTGGCTTTTGCAACCCTGTTAGATTAGTAGACTGTGCCTGTGAATAGTAGGTCACACAAGATAGCCCATACACATTTAGTTTATTGTGCCTCTGTGTAGCAGGGACCGAGAAGGTATCCCAGGGGTAAACATACGATCACCCATCCACTTGTCAAGATGTCTCCTGTAGGTGGTCAGTGGGGGGCTCTGCATATGTGGGAATGGGATCTCATTCCAGAGTGAGTGGAGCCTCTGGGATAGGAATCTGTCCCTCCAGCATGTCCTATTAATATCTGTGCTGCAGTTTACGTCCCTGGAGCGTGTAGCTCTAAGGGATTTGGATATCCTGAGGTGGAGCATGTCCATTAATTCTGGGTTGGACATGGCTTTAAACAACAGGCACAGATCGCATCCGGGTAGGCAGTAAGTGACTGAGTATAGCTGTGATTACTTTAGCCAAACTGCGCAGGGCATCTGTGTGAGTCCCTAGATCTACTTGGTGAGGTACTTTTGTGGCCATTACAGTTGCTGCAGGTGTCGGGTAAGGTACATCAGAAATGGGGCATTGTATCCAAGCATTGGCCTGAAGAGTATAGGGGCACAATGACCTCACTTGATCCAGATGTGAAACCTTATGGGATAAGGTAGGCTATATAGAAGGTCTGTCTAACCACATTGGCAATGTGATTGTCAAAGGCGAGAGTATTAACTACTCGTGTCCCCAAATCCCTAATAACACCTACCGTACATGATGGATTACCACCTATGTGGTAATGTGTGGGCACGTTATTCCCAAAGGGGATGACTATGCATCTAATGGCAATTAGCTGTAGGCCATGGCTCTGGAACCAGTTATCCATCTCTGTGAGACCCTTTTTGAGGATGCTTGTGCCAGCTGGAGAGTTGATTATGGCACCCAGTTTGCAGTCATCTGCGAACATGGTCAGCCATATTCCTCCTGTGTTAGCCTGTACATCAGAGAAATATATACTGAACAAGAGAGGTCCCAGGACTGAGCCTTGTGGGATGCCATGTGTAACTGGTGTATAGTCAGACATGGCACCTGCAATACTGACCATGTGGGTGCTATCCGTGATCCAGTTATCAATCCATCTTGTGACATATGTGTCGATATCGAAGCTGGTGAGCTTATGTATAATGCTCGAGTGGGGTATTGTGTTGAAGTGTTTTGTGAGGTCCAGGTAGGCTGTGTGGACAACCTTCCCTACATCCATGGACCTGGTAACTGTTTAAAGAAGTTGAACAGGTTCAAGAGGCAAGATCTGCCCACAACAAAGCCGAATTGTGTAGGATCCAGTGTCTGTAGGTTCCCAATGTCTATATGTATGAGTTCCATGATGATACGCTCCATAGCTTTGCAGACCAGGTTAGTTAGGCTTATAGGGCGATATTGTCTGGGGTCCATTGTGGCGCCACCTCTGTGGAGCGGGACCACTGTTGCTGTACGCCATTCCTTGGGTACATATCCTGTAGTAACTCTGATATTGAACAGTGACTTAATGTGAGGGTTACGTTCGTCATGAAGCTCATGTAAGACACAGGCCGGGACACCGTCCAGTCCCATTGATGCTGTGTCGTCTGCTTTGTAGAGGGCAGCACTCACCTGTTCATCTGTGATGTCAGGGATGCTACACTCTGTTGGGATGGACATTTGCTCTTTAGGGGGGATGGGGGGAGACATTTGCACTGAACCTGTTTGCCAGGATGTTGGCAATGTCTGTGGGTTCAGTGTATGTTTTGTCATTATGCAGTAACTCACAGCATATCTGGGAGTTTCCACCCAGGTTCCTGACATAACTAAAGAAGGCCTTGTGATTGTCCTTAGTGTCTGGTGCAAGTTTCCCTTAGAAGCGGGCCTTGGATAAATTAATGAGTGATCGTAGCTTTTTGCTAGTACTGATCAGAGATGCCTTCCCTTTTTGGGATTGTGCTCTATCATGTAGTAGCCTCCTCCTTTTGTTGTACAGCTTATTAATGGCTGGGGTCCACCAGACAGGTCCCCTGCCTTTGGAGGAGTGAGTCTAGTTGTTATTTGGGATAGCACGATCCATGCATTCCAGTAGGTGTCCATAGAATGCGTTTGTAAAGGATTCAGTGGTCTGAGCTGTATTTACCACTGTCCCAGGGTCTTTGATGGATACCACCTTGGTTTGGAGAAGTGTGTCATTTGCTTTTGAGAAGTTCTTCACCAAGATTACGTAGAATAGGGGTGGGAACGGGATATGGATGTCCAGTGAGATAAATGTATGGTCTAATCTTACCAATGAGGGGTATACCTCTGGTGTGGAACATAGAGTCCCCATGTTGGTGATGATCAGGTCCAATATGTTTTCCCCTCTTGTGGGTGTGGTGACCAGTTGTGCCATAGCATTTGAGTTTATAAATCATAGCAACTGTTGGGCGAGGGTGTTGGTGTTTGTGTAGTATTCCCAGTCAATGTTTGGGTAGTTGAAGTCACCCAATATAATGGTGTTTGGAGAGACCTTTAAATTCTCTAGTGTTTCCAGGAATACCGAGTGGTGTTCCTGAGTTCAGGAGGGTGGTCTGTAGCAGGCTACAAACTGAAAGGCAGTTTTGCCCACTGTTAGTTGCACATGTATGGTTTCCAATGCTACGTGCAGTTCTACTAACCTGGAGGTGTGTGTATCTGTGATGTATATGGATACTCCCCCTATTTTTGTTGGCCGGTCAGAGTCTTGTGGCCAAAAAGCATGGTATGAAGTATAACCTGGTAGTGCTGGTGTGCTTTCGGGAGCCTGAACCAGGTGTCTGTTACTGCACAGTTATTGACATTCTCCATACTGAGGAGAGTCCTGAGTGCATGCATTTTGAGGGTTAGACATCTGGTGTTGATCAGCATTACCCTTAGTTTATTTTACCTTGTAACGTCTATGGAGGTGGGTTTGTATTTTGAGCTTCGCTTAAAAAAGCCACTATGGGGGTGGCAAGAGCCTTAGCCAGTATTTGAAAGTCTAGGGGTGACAGGTGCAAGCCGTCCATAGCGAAGCTACGTGGCATGTCGATCATGTCATCCCAGGCTGACAGACACTGGATCCCCTTTGAATGACACCAATATGTTAGCCAACCATTAAAAGTGATCAGTTTGTCTGTATACTGTGACATCATTCTTGGTGAGGGTAGGATGCTACACAAGGTCAGGGTCATACTGGCCTGGGCTACATGATCAGAGACCTCCTCTATGTCTCTTGTCATGTAGTCCAGGGAGGAACGTTTGAGGTTATTCACACCAGCATGGACAATGATGGAGCCATATTTGTACTTGCTTTGGAGTGACCTGAGTGCATGTGTTATGTGGCGGATCCTGGCACCCGACAGACAGCTCAAAGTGACCTTCTCCTTGTTCAGCCTGGTGAGTGGGACATCAGTGTGTCTGACAATAAGAGTCACCTATTACAAGTATATTAGTTGTGTTGTTTAGCCTAAGGGCAGTGACTGTGTGGCACACTGACTTTGTGTACTATGTGATATGTGGGTATTGTTGTGGGGTAGCAGTTGTTTGGGTGTCTGCTTTGGAGGACTCTGCTGCTTAGGCAGAGTTTATTTAGAGCTTCCAAGTATTTTTTTGTGTGGTAATGTATTTTGTTTGCTGTCGCTATAGGTCTATGTGAGACTGGATTTGTGGTGTGTATGGTTACCTTCACCACCTGATAGACTGTGCCAGTCATGGATCGAGAGAGCTCAGCCTCCTGTTTGTCTATATAGTTGCATCTCTCACATACATCTGAGTTTGTTGGGAGGAGGAGAGGGTTGTCTGTGTACATAAGGCAGTTGTAACATTGCGTCAAAATTAAAATATTCACCAGCTGGACTGGAGAGTACACACAAAACCGACTTTTGGACATGCCAGGATATTATGATGACATACTCTGTTAACTAATCACAAAGGATCATTAGGGTGTTAAGTGTGTAAAAGAGTATAACAGGGGTTTAGTGGTCAGGTTTGTCTGTGTTTTGGTAAGATTATCTGCGAAGGAGTCCAGACAGAACCATGACACCTCCTTCAGCTATGTCATCAATAGCAATGTACACTCATATATGTCCTGAGTCAGGGCCAACTGTAAATGACTGACAATGCCGACATCCTGTCAGACAGGCCCATACATACATACCCATCTCCCACTGACAAAAGGTCCTATCATCATACCAGGAGATATCACATGTAGAATGGGGAAACAGCTCCTTCCAAAGCTGAAAACATGGCATCAATTGGATTACATTGTTTCCCTATATGTGTCATAAGTGAACTACAGAACAAACAGACCCTGCACCTGAACAGTCTGTTGAGCCTCACCCTCTCTACAGGATCTGAAACTGTTGAATGTGTTACAGCAACACATGTCACACTCCACAAGTGTTGGTGCACAACAGACCATGGGAACTATAGTCCTATAAGCCTATAAAGTCTGAACTGCAAGGCCATAGAGTCCATCATGATTGAAGTCATAAACAGAGCTATTGGAAGCCAACAAACACACAACACTACCAACTGTGGTATGTTCATGGGTAGATCATGGTTCCCAGACCTGCTAGACTGTTTGCAAGGCAGTCACCCAGGACATACCTCACTGAAAGGAGCTACACACATCCCACATAGACTTTGAATAGCCCTTTATCAACATCCCAGACACATGTCATATCCACAAAATCAACAATCTGTGCATAAATATGTATTGTTATATGAAGGAATGGCAATTTGTCCACAGAGAGATCACACAAGCTAAGAATTGTGGAGTCGTGTTCAAGCTGTTAACACCTGCTGACCAACATGTTTCATTCCTGGGAATGCATAAAACAAAGTGCTGACACATTACCATGTCCAGTCTGATGATGTCAGCATCCTACAAATATAGCAGGAGAAAAGAAACCACCCAGTAAAGCATACAGCGCATTGTGTTAATGTGTATCTCTCTAGTGTCATAACATAGTTAAGTAGGGGTTTGAATCCTACAATTGCTGAGTGTGTGTGTGATTTCCTTTGAGAGAAGTGGCCTTTTTGGAGACTGGCAAAACACATTAAAAGAGGTAAATTCCTCTTTGGCAAGTCTGATGATGTCAGTATCTCACAAATACAGCAGTGGAAATAAAAGCTCCCCATAAAGGATATAGCGTGTCGTGTTAATGCGTATCTCTCTAATATCATAACATAGTTAGGTTGGGGTTTAAATTCTGCAATTGCTGAGTGTGTGTGGGGAGTGTTTGTGTGTGTATGATTTCCTTTGAGAAGAGTGACCTTTTTGGAGACTGGAAAAACACATTAAAAGAGGTAAATTCCTCTTTGGCAAGTCTGATGATGTCAGTATCCCACAAATACAGCAGTGGAAATGAAAACTCCCACTAAAGCATATAGCACGTCGTGTTAATGCATATCTCTCTAGTATCATAACATAGTTAGGTAGGGGGTTGAATCCTGCAATTGCTGAGAGTGTGTGTGGGGGTGTGTGTGTAATTTCCTTTGAAAGGAGTGGCCTTTTTGGAGACTGGCAAAAGACATTAAAAGAGGTAAATTCCTCTTTGGCAAGTCTGATGATGTCAGTATCCCACAAATACAGCAGTGGAAATAAAAGCTCCCAGTAAAGTATATAGCGCGTTGTGTTAATGCATATTTATCTAGTATCATAACATAGTTAAGTAGGGGTTTAAATCCTGCAATTGCTGAGTGTGTGTGTGTGACACTGCTGATCAATGTGTTGTGGGTTTTGCTTTTACTACTGCATGACAAATCAGTAAAACAACAGTATGCGCATTGCACACTTTGGGTATCTGTGTGGCAAATACACATATGTACATGTGACCTGAATTGGTAACTGTGTGGCAAAGACATATATGTACATGTGACCTCAATCACTTCATAGGTGTGAAGCCTTGCTTTCAACATGGATACATCTGTTACCATTGACAGTTGGTGCTGCTGCTTCTCAGACCATAGGTCACATATGTATGTATGTGACAAGTCCAGCCACCATAGTGATCTGTGCCCTAGGGCATCTGTGTCACACACACACATGACAGTTTCTGTAGAATAGTGTGATTGAGGGTTCATGCCTGGGGCATATTTCAGACATGTTCAAACACAACACAGTCTGTCAATAATGGGCATTCATTATAGGTGTACAACAACTCTGTGGATATGCATACAGACCCCTTATTGCTTATGTGATACACTGAGGGACATCAGCATACCTTTGTGAATGTGAATATCAAAGGACAGATGACATCATATGTGGCTGTATGTACACATCGGTACCCCTGCTACATGTTGTGGGCTACTACCAATGTGGTACTGTCAGGATACTATGTATAGTAAATGTGGATGACTATGCTATAGTTGGCTCATAGCTTCACAGCATGGGTTGGTCAACATGTATCTGTCTGTATGATACCCTTGTGGAGGATAAGTGTTTAATCCGGAAAATGCATTGTAGGCCACTGTATGCATTACCAGATGTGGACGGACATATCCCTTGTGTGTCTGCTTGTTCCAAGGATGGCCACATGCCAAACAGGAGTGGTCATGGGAATGTTTGGCGGTCAATACCACTGGTAACTGGTATAGTACAGTACCAGAAGGATGCAAATGCTACTGTGTATCCTAAAGCTGTGTGCCAGTTGTCAAGACATCATCTAACGATTGGATAAAATCAGGCTGTTGAGGTTATGTACACTACCAGAATGCAAACCAATGACTGATATTAACAGTATCACCCACAGCATAGTGTCATACCATGTCATACACACATGTGTACCCAAGTTGTAACATATGTGTAGTAAAATGCATACTGGCCACCAATAGGAAATATGAAGTGTTAACACTGTGTAATACAGGGCATGTCACCCTTCCTATGTGTCCACCATGAACGTACATGCAGACAGTGTACCTCCACCATGTTCACAAATGTACACCTGCAAATCTGTACTGCACACTTCACACACGTACCATCCACTCACCAACACATGCTGCCAGTACCACACGCATGGCGGACAATCCATGTTTGGAATTAACACTGGTGTAAACAATACTACATTGATAATTATAGCTTTGATGCATCATGCCTGCTCAGATATACCTACAAGGATATGATTACACTTTACTGTTGACAACATGCTAACATTGCTACACTGCTATTAGGTCACCCTGTGCATCAGCACCATGTTAGCCTGTTCCTGCATCAATGTCACAAATGACAGGAGGTGGCACAGTTTCATCATATGGACAGGATGTTATTGGTTTGCCAGAGCCCGACAATGACCCATCCAATCGACATGTATGTGTGTGTGTGTGTGTGTGTGTGTGTGTGTGTGTGTGTGTGTGTGTGAGGGACAACAGTACAGTATGGGTCAGTGTTGATGTAATGTGTGTGTGTATGTGTTAACCCTAGGTGTTGGGTTTATGTGTGTGTGTCTGCATGCACACAGTTCCCCCTTGTGGCTGCCAAATAGAGGAGGTTGTGGGACAGCCACAGACTGTACCTGCCAAGAATTGCAAATCACTGTCTCCGGCCACAGACACAGTACCTGTGCCTGGCAGGGGTGACATGGACAGTATCGGGTACTAAGCCAGACTGGGTACTATCATCAGAGGCAGAGGGACGTTGACTGGACCCATGTCCCTGCTGGGAATGTCCAGAGCCACGTGCACGTGGTCATCTTGGACGGTCTACCGACAGCCCTGCCCCATCATTGCTGGGGCTGGTACTGCCACTACGGGAGCGGCTGGGACTTGTGTGTCATCCGCAATGACTGCCAGCTGATGATGTTGCTGGAATACGTCCACGTCGATGTCTCAGCCGTCCTGCACTGTCCTGGCACATGGACATTACATTGCGGAGGACATCTAGTGTCTCCCCCCAACGTCTATCAATGACCTTGGTGTAATTACGGATGGGACCGGCAAGGTCACGGATACTGTCATTGATAGCAGTGTTATGAGCCCTCTGTGCCCTTAGTCCCTGCCTGGTGTACTGTTCCATACGTGCCTGTGCCTGCATTACAGCCCGGAACATACCTCAGATTGTGAGACCTTTGGGAGCACGTCTGCCAGGGGCATTAAGACCAGCAGTGCTCCCATGAGAACCCCTGGACATATGCCTATGTGGTACCATTCCAGGTGTCTGGGCATGGCTGCTGTGTGGGGCTGCATGTGTCATAGATACCACACTGTCCTGGTCAATGCCTACTGTATGCTGTTCCTCAGCTAAGGCCATTGGTGTTGAGGGATGTATTGGCAGTATGTATGTGCACATAGATGGGGTGGAAAGCTGTGTACTGTCAATTGGCAGACCAACGACAGACCCTGTCAAACCTGCCTGTGCCACAACACATGTATCATCATGTCCACTATTTGTGGCAGTGACTTCAGGTTCCCTGCTGCACTCATCCAACAATATCTCAGCACCTGTGAGAGGGAGACAGGAAACACACTTTACCATCTGTACAGGATGTTAGCACACATGCATACATGCACACATGCACACATGAAAACATGAACACATGCATACATGAACACATGAACACATGAACTCATGAACACATGAGCAGATGAACACATGAACACATGCACACATGCACACATGCACACATGAACACATGCACGCATGCACTTATGCACACATGAACACATGCACACATGCACACATGAACAAATGAACACATTAACACATGCACACATGCACACATGAACACATTAACACATGAACATATGCACACATGCACACATGCACACATGAACACATGCACGCATGCACACATGAACACATGAACACATGATCACATGCACACAGGCACACATGCACACACACACACCAACAGCAATATGGAACATATTCATTAGTGGTTAATGGTGGAGTACAGTATTACAAGCCAAAGAGTCCGATCACACATGTCAGCATGCAGGATGTGTGTTGCTCAACAGCATGCAGTTCGAGTGTAGAGAGTCCTTGTTGATAAAAGTATACATGTCGTTGATGCATGTGTTTTGTTCAATGGTTGGCCTCAGCCTGGAACACAATGTGTACATGTACACAACATTGCAGTTCAAGTCTGAAATGCTTTCCAATGTCCTGTGCACCATCACTCATAGGTATACATACCATGGCCAGATGCACACAACTGTCAGGTGTATAACAATGAATGCTATGTGTAGTACTGTAGTTACTGTAACTGGATGTAGTGTAGTCCCATGAGCCATCATCAGGAAGCATCATGTGGTCACTCAAGGCCACTAATGTATGTCACACTGGCAACTATCTTGCTGTACCTGACCTGCACCACTTTGGCTACATTAACCATTTCACAGCCAGTTGTTACATGGGTATGTCAGGTGTTCAATATGGAGCACTGCCTAACATGACTGTGTTGTGTGTTGAAGCGTGTCACACCACCCCATGATACGCCTCTACCCCTCAGGTATAGTACGTGTGCTGTGTTGATGACATTTGGGATACTGGAGTATGACCTTACAGCAGGTGTCTACATACTCCATGTGTGTCATATTAACACTTACTGCATATGACAAAGTGGTGTATGTTGTGTGCATGTGTATTGACTCTGCCTATACAATGTCCACTACAGTGTACCACAATTGGTTGGGATGCTCTGTGTATTGCATGTGTTTGAGGCAGCTACTCATGTTACTGGGATGTGCATAGTCCCACAGAGAACATGCAGAGCATGCACTATGTGTAGGTGTTTAACATGTGTATATGGCCTACAACTCTCCTATGACATGCACATGTCATATGCTATATTAAATGTAGAACACATCAGCATGGGTCTGCTGTCTTGCTATCACACCAGGGAGACCTGCAAGGATATGAGACAGTTTGTCAGTGTCAACAACTATGGCATTGCTGCAGTGAGTTTGCAATTTTACAGTAGTACAAGAGGTGACAGTCACAGGCATACAGATTATGTCCCAAATTATCAGTATTGCATGACACCAGGCTCCACATCTTCTGAATACACAGTACACATCTGATAAATGCATGTTCTAACAATTGAGCTGACAGTGGTCTACAGATATGCCATGTTACCTGCACGCTCTGTATCGACATGCTGGGTGACTCCGGTCTCCATGATGACATAGGTCTGTTGTACTGGTTGGCCAGGAGCCACCACAATGAGGAGCAGCTCTTCCACTCTGGTGAGGGGGGGATGTGTTGCTGCACCACCACCTGTGGCAAGCTGTTGTCTGTGGACATCGGCGGCATGCTGCCGGACATGTCTGATTAAATCACTGCAGTGATTGCGTACCTGCTCATAAGTCTGGTTATGCATGCCTACATCATTCACCCGATGGACAACATCCTGCCACAGTGCAGTGCGCCCATGCTGGTCCTGGCTGGTTCTGGAGAACAGCAGGTTGTGATGATGTATCAGGGCATCTACGATGACTTCCTCCTCCTCAGGGGAATAAGCAGGTTTCCTGTTGTGAGACATGTCCCTGGAAGATGATAAAACAGTAATTGTGAGCAAGTCATGTGGCTCACTTAACATTCTAAAGTACAGACATGAATGAAATGCCATATATAGCAACCTATTGGCTGTTAGTAGATACACACTTTTAATACCACATATGACTGCTCAGCCCACAACTGCCTGACAGTGCCTAGCACATACTATATACCAAACCATGTTCTGCACAGTGACAAAGTGAAACCAGTATGTAAGACTATACAACAGTACATGACACACTGTATGTGACACAATGCACCACCTAGCCACAGGAGGTGTATATGAAGCTAATGCATACAGACATTTGTCATCCATTGAAATTATTGTAAAGTACAGTTACAGTACTACCAGTACACCACTCTACTTGTTGATAGCAACCCCCTCAGTAACATATGTGCACATTCATCACTATAGGTGGCATACTGCTGTACTACACTATACATGCTGCTAGATATGCACTTATATCCTGTGACACACATACCACCGAGGCCATGTTACAGGCATACCCACACACACATCAGACATACCTACATGACACAAAGGTATGGCAACCCAGATTAGTTTTACCTGTGTACCATACAGTACTGTGTGTCAGCACCTACAAAACCACATGTCTGAGGTATGTAATGTGTGAGGACTACAGGTAACAAACAAAACAGTGTTTCCAAGCAATGTGGATATAAACCATACTGTGGTGTTTAGGCCTACAGCTTCAGGTAGTGCTACAGTTCATACGGGATTTGTATTCACTAGTGTTAACAATCAATAAGCATACATGTACTGCTTTAGCCTACAATGGCACACTCCAGTCAACACCATGGGACTAATTCACACCATATGCCATACTGCTTTTCCTGCCTAGCAATAGCATACGTATCTTTTGCTGGGATTAGAGCTACAATACTACATACCATGATATACACAGTTTTCCACTAGGCTATCACACATATACACATCTATGACACATTCGCCCACACATGCTCCATCACACCCAGTCAACCTCACATAGCAAGTGATGCAACAGGTACATGCGTGTGTGTATCGGGTCCTAGGTAGCTAATAGGCTATTATCCGTAGGGCCTATGGAAGCCTAGTCATATGGTACCCTGCCCTTCAACACCCATGTAATGTAAGTTCATGTGCCCCTGTCATGCAGAGCCACAGAGGTGATTCCCGGGTTGTGTTTCCTATCTCACATCCAATCATCATGATTATTCATGGCAACTGCTAATGAGGACCTTCATTTGCTATTGATAGGTAGTTAGTTCCAGAGTATGGTATGTGTCTGAGATGATAATGTACCACTCAAGCATGTTCTGCTTTTTGACGTTACAAGGTTTAGATCAGTACAGTGTGTAGCTTGTATGGAGTTTCATTTGTTTACATGGAGCATGTCCAACACCTGTGGGTTTGGCATAGCTTTGTATGTTAGGCAGAGGTAGCCTCTGAGTAGGCGGTATGCGACACAGTGTAGCTGTGGTTTTGTAAGACAGTCTGCATAGGGCATCTGTTTGAGTCTGGTAATACTCTTTGTGAGGTATGTGTCTGGCGTCTACAGTTGCTGTGGATGTCTTCTGAGGTACATACCAACAGGGCTATTGTACTCTATGATGGGTGTTATGACTGATGAGTAGAATAGAACACTGACCTCTATTTCCATGGATGACACACCTTTTCTGATGACATGTGGACCGTACTCACTTTACATGACTAGTGTGGCACTGTGATTATCAAAAGGGACACTACTGTCCACCTGTGTCCCGTAGTCTCTTATCACACTTTTGGTGTTGAGTAGACTACCACCTATGTGGTAGGTCATGGGTACAGGGATTTTAACAACAGGGATGGCAATATGTGTACAACACTGAGCTTAAGCGTACACATGAACATCCATTGGTGTACATACAGATATACATATCGGCACATATACAGTCCACCTTTCATGGTGGGAATATCAATTATGCAAAGGTTGAGAGGGATACAGTTATGTAATGATATTGCACAATCTTGTGCAGAATGCATGGAAGGTATTCTCAGCCCATGTATATTTAGCAGGACCCCCTATCTGGAAGACTACAAACCTAACAAATCATACCCACGGCGTTTAAACACCACATGTCATATGCCAGCACTGTATGTTGTCTTGTTTGACACATACTACAACCTACATATAAATATGCACATAACAACCTGCACCAACATATAAATGTCCACCCTTCACAAACAGTTGCAGTATGTCCCTTGCTCTATGCACATGTTCAGATGCTAATATATCAGACACATATATATCTTGCCATATGTGTGTGCCATACACACACATTCCACACTGTTGTAAGTCAATACACTTCACGGATGACCTGTTGGGCCTTGCTACAACATGGACAGTTGTCACATGTGTGCATACAGTAATAGTACAGGGAGTATATATAGCTGCAAATGCTACATTACTATACTAGCCTGGTACAGCAGTTGCCAATGCTAAGCTACACATTATGTGACTATCATGCATGTCTTACTCTGTCACATCCAAGTTTATATAGGTGTTTGCACTACTCCCCCAAACTGAACACAGTGCTGTACAGACCATAGATAACATGTTCAGATGTTTGACATGTAATGCTGAGCTACATATGTCACAGTTATGTCCCACTGCACACAGCTACACACTAATTTCTCCATGGCAGTAGTTATGCATGGCATCAGTGCATACATACCTACTGCTGCCACATATGCATGTTTCAGAGTATGTACTGTACTATTCATAAACATCTACTACTTGCCGGTAACTACAAACTGTTACATACCTGTTTGTCCCTTTCAGGTCCGTCTGTGTATGCTTTGACAATTTTTTTTATTAAGTAAAGATTTTTACTTAAGTTTAATTTTTGGTTATTGATTATTTTTTTTCTTAATTAATAACTTTAGTTTTTAATTAAGTATATATATGTGTGTTACTTAATTATATATTTATTTATTAAGTACTACAGTTTGTCACTACTCTCCAGGAGTTCTACAGTTGCTGACATGTGCAATGTAATGATTGCATGTGGGGATAGCAAGTACAATCTGCTTTTATAGGTATCTGCGCACGTGCATGTGATGCCCTCTGCACCAATTGGTGCCCAGCATTTGGTAAATGCATACAGCCTGCTGTGTGGTAATTGCAGTACTCACTGTCATAGCAACCCAATGCTATAAATTGCTAAGGTATGTAGGCATAACCCTTTCAGATTTCCAGAGTGGGGCCCATGCTTGTTTGCTGTGGACACTGTTGTGTAAGTCAGAAGGTTGGTATACGTCTTATAAATGAAGCTAGAGGTGTAGACAGTGATGTACATGTTGTACCCAGACCTGACTGTTGCCACTTTCAGTACAGAGCTATCAGTGTAGAGTTTTACTCACCCCTACAAATGCTTACACAACATTTATGTGACTATGTAGTTTCTTTTCTACTCATATAATTAACTGCCATACAAATGTAGTTATTGAGAAGTATTCTTTAGGCTGCATGAACTGTTTGTGAACTGTTATAATGTGAATATTAATGTACTCACTTCTGCAGGGTTTTTGTTTTTTATTGTTGACATTAGCACAGGGTTCGCAGGACAACTGGACAATTCCAGTACTGAGTATGCCTACCTACACCCTTGGTAGACCCTAAACACACAAGTATCTTTTAATTGTGGGGGGGATGCTTACATACAGAGAGCATTATGTATTATTGTGTGAATATTATCTTGCTGGACTTAAAGGATTGGTGTGTACCTGTTAGTTTATCAAGGCAGGTGGTCTGTCTGCATAGTTCCCAACTGTGAACCTATCCAGATGGTAGCCAGAAGTTAAACTGTTATTCTTTGTCTGTGCAACTCACAGGTGTTTTCAGGACTGGTACAATGGCATTGGTACAGTCAGTTGATACCAGTACATGGCTACATCCTTTGGTATTTCTGTGTTGTACTCCTACATAAGGGTATGCTTGTGGAGGTCCTACCAAAGCTATTTGCAGAGTGTGTAACAGCAGAATAGCTTATATGCCTGTGTGTTTGTGCATCTGCCAGGCCTATGGAACACTCAGATACATCTTTGCATGGAGTCAGGGATAGGTAGTTAAAAGTGAGGTACACCTTACACATAATAGGGACAGTAAGTGTAGACTTCAGTGAAGCAGTGCATATGGATTAGTACTCCTTTTATGAAGTTACTGTTATTATTGTCAGTATTTATTGTGTAATACCCCACCTTTCTGACTGACGTCAGTACTTTTCAGAGGGATTCAGAGGGACACAGCTAAAATATGTTTCACAATCAGGGACATCCCTGAAAAGTAGTCACTGTTAGGAGTTATAGCCTCTGCCCTAATCAGATATGCCAGTGTTTGTCCTTCTGTGATACTGTGTGGGGGTTGTAAAGTCCCTCTGTAACATTATTTGCTGCTTGAATGGCTGCTTCTCACATCACACTCATGTAATGCAATTCCACAACAATTGCTGGTAAAGATCCACAGAGCAAGCTTTGTGTTATGGCCTTTCTATTTTTCCTTTACATTCACTCATTGTAATGCATGATATATTTATTTCAGCACCAAGTTATTGTATCTCTGTTGTGGCTTAGTGGTACTTCTTGCAGTCTTGTGTGGCCAAGGTCTGGGGTTTGAAAATGACAGAGGTGTTCTGTTTTGCTGCTGAGCAGAACAAGGGCCCTGAAATAGAGTGACTAAGGCACTTTTTAGCAGTTGTAAGTGGGTTTGCGCGGGTTTGGCTATGCTTAGCTAAGTGCGCACATGCGCACACTCACTTAAACCCACTTACTACTGCTTAAAAATGCTTACTCCCGCTAACCCCTACGCTAATTTCTTTGAAAGAAAAGAAAATGGGGAGATAGGAAAGTGGTGAAAAAGGAGGCACAAAGAGGGAAAGACAGTAGGAAAACAAGCTCCGGATGTGCAGGACGGGTGTAGGGAAGGTCCATAACTGCCCATTTCTTTACCAGCAACAGCTGTGCATATGCAATAAATTTGGAGTGAAATTTGAAACCTTCTACCCCTGGGAGAGGGGTGAGGACAAAAAAGTATGTTGTCATGCCAATTATAATTATCAGTTTACATGTCCAATGGACATGTATGTGAATTGGGCAGCTATGTATGGGGCATATTTTTTTTTTGTGGGTACAGATTGCCCTTTTTTTTTCAGGTGAGAGTGGAAAGTGAGGTAGAGGAAGTAGGTATATTTGGGGAGGTAGGTTGGGGAGGTAAACAGACAATACAAACAAGACGCATACAGGGGCGGAGTATGACACATGGGGTGGGTGAACACAACTGATGGGGATGGATGTTTGGAAATCGCAAGCCCATGAGCCCACAGATGGTAACAGTGGGACTGAGATCCCCACCCATGGGCAGTCACCACTGAACCTTCACAGACCCAAGGGTCACTGTGCTGGGGGCTGCGTAAGAGGGGCAGGCTCACCCATGAGTTATGCCACTCTTGCCTCAAGCTGGCATAGGGGATCAGTGACAAAACGCTGGATCTCTCTACACACCACAACCCGGACCCTTCGGAGGGTGACAGGTGGCCCTTATCCGCCCACGCTAGCAGGGGGGACGAGCCCCATCCCATGCAGTGCTTCCACCCAAAGGTGGCACAGGACCAACGGAGGGGGGTAGCCCAGGCTGGGCACCAGACCTGCTGGTGCTAGGTGCAATCGCCAGCTGAGGAGGGACAGGTGGGTCCGCTGGGACCGGCCTTCCCATACGTTCTGTGATTAGGTGTGTTTAATTACAACATAGACAACAGCATTCCAAGTTAGTTGTAACAGCATGCAGTAGTATTCCCATTAACCCAACACACCAGGGTTACAACTGTTGAACAGCAAGCATAACACATGCATATATTGAACAACAGTGCACATTCCAACAGCATGCATGGATGACTGGTGGCAACAGTCCACCAAGATCGTGGTGTTTTAACAGGGGACATGCATCAAAGTAAATGCAGATTTTTATAGAACAATAGGACATATGTCCCAACAAATGTTTTGAGATTAGACATACCCATTGAGGTGTGGAATTGCATTGTTTATGCACATGGAGTAGGGTGTAAAAAGAAACCTCCATTAACATCTTATTAGTACTTTTACTCTACACTACATTCCTATTGACTGCAGGTGTATATCCCTACATGTATTATTACACTAGGCAACATGCATTAGATTGTGTAATGGGTTTGACTAGTTCATTATATGCCTGACCTATAACTGACATAGTAACTGTCCAAGATGCAGATGTTATAGCTACATAGCTGTATTTTATTCTTATATTTATGTATATACATATCTGGATGTGTTCACGTGACATTTTCACTTAATTTTCTACAGAACCCTACATTTCATGTAGCACACTCACATGTCTGGGGAACACCTTGACAAGCTACTCATGTGCCAGATTTACCTATGCATGACAGCCATTTAACAACTGTTGAGGACTGTTATATGCTTCACAGCTACTGGCACTTCCTTCATCCACTTTATATGGGACTGCACAACTGTGGGTTGACAGCACTTAATACAACGGTACTATTTATTTAATGCAAGGATACAACAACATTTCAAAGTAAGTGACACAGACACACTCCAAGTATTATACCTTTATTAATTACATTGAACACTCTTTTTTACAGGCTCTCTCCTTTATTTGATATTACAGTGCATACAGAAGACCTATTCAGGACATATTATACCTTTATTGATAGGTTACAACACTCTTTTTCAGGCTCGCTCATTTATTTTATATGACAGTACATTCAGAGATAGTATTCCAGACTTATTTTACCTTTATTAATGGTTTACTACACTCTATTTCTGGCTCTCTGACTTATGTTATATAACAGTACATGCAGAGAATTTATTCAGGGCATTTTATAGCTCTATTATTGGGCTACAACACTTTTCTCATGCTCTCTCACATATATTATATAACAATACATGCAGAATAATTACTAACCTGCCTGGTGGCGCAGCCTTAGCAGCCTATCTGCATAGGCTTGCTGATTTGCAGCACGGACACCTGCAACTGTGAAGTAAATGAAGGGATATTGAGACATACCTATCCATTATTTAGACTATATTAGCATGTCTTACATACTGCATTCCATGGCTACCTACTTAGTAGTGTGGCATCTTGCATATGACGGGCCTCCTGGATCCATTGGTTCAGTAGGTGCTGTTTCCGTCTCTTCAAGTCTGCATGGTGGTGACGGACCTGCTCACCAGTCTGAGGGACGCCTGTGGCACTGGTGAGTTCATGAGCCAACCGGTTCCAAGCCTCTGCCTTATACTCTGTCCCTTGGAACTGGCCCTGCAGGAGTTGGGACTCATGATGGACTAGGAGCCAAACCATGTATTTTGACTCCTCGATGCCCCAGCATTGCGCTCTAAAGCGAGTACCCCTCCAGCACCAGACATTCTAACTGCAGATGGGTGCTACAATCAGTTATGGCGAGAATTCCTGCCTATGGAGCTCATATGCCGCATTTCCTGCACTTTTTTGTGATTGGCCATTTTTGAAAATTCTCGGCTGACTGCAGACCTGCTTAGCAATGGTTAATCTACCATTTATAAGTATATATATGTTAACAGTGGATGTGTATCCTCAGCTGTCATGGCTTAGTGGTTCAGTGCTTTGATTATGGTGCACAGTATCCCGGGTTCGAACCTTGTCATTGCTTTTACTAACGTCCAGACAGGTTAGGGGGTGTGGCTGTGTTTAAGCAACTTTGCTCTACGTTGCTCCATGTTGCCCGATGGTGCGCTGGTTGGCGCGGCACGCACCTCCGTGCAAACCGATTGTGCTGGGTAAAGCGCTATTTAGCTATGGGCAACTACATTGTGCTGGGTAAAGTGCTGCTTAACTATGGGCAACTATATTGCGCTGGGCAAAGCATTGCTTAACTGTGGCCAATTATATTGCACTGGGTAAAGCGTTGCTTAACTGCAGACAATTATATGTCAAGTTCCTTTATAAATATACATTTTGTTCACTGATACATAGGCCATTTCAATGGCCATTTTTAGTAAAAGTTTAATCATATACGTCATTAATTATTTCATATACTCATTTTGAACATAAAATAGGAAGGAGAGTGGTGGGACTCGAACTGTGAATGCCTCCTCTTTGTGTGAACGCTCTACCACTACGCTATTACTATTTGGCGCAATTTGCATAAACATTCCTTATTATGCTCTTCCATGTCAAGATTGCTAACTGCAGCTAAGCAATGGGCACACCCGCGCACACATGTGCAAATACGGGTAGCTATATTGGGAATTAGAAAAAAATAAATAATTTTTACTTTTTATAACTGTGCTGGGGGTTTACACTGTCAGGGAGTGTGGTGTTGGGTACATGGACATTTGAGCAGACTCACTCTTGTGTGTTGACATTTTGCATTTCACACACTTGCAGGGGCGTGGACCTTTAGACTGCTCGGCAGTTAGACACACCCCCTGCTTTCCTGCACGGTCAGTGTTAGACTTGGGGTAGAGTCAGTGTGCCCTCATGAATATTCATGGCATGCTGACATCATACCGTTCAACTGCAGCCTCCGAGTAAGACTTATTTAGTCTTACACTGAGGATTTGTGAATCCGGGGGTTAGTCATTTAAGTTAACCCAAGCGATCTTGATTCACTCACAATGATCAGATTTCTAGCTTTTCATAAGTTTTGTTGCTTATCCATTGTTAATGAGGAGAGGATCTCCCAACCCACCCCACACAAGTGACAGGTACATCTAGCCTCATTTTTTTAAGTTTACTGGAAAAGAACAATCATGAATGTACAACACGTGGTTTATTAATAATCAGTTCTAAGCCATCACGTGTTGCTCATTTCACTTTACCCACATTGTTTTACTATAATTATGCAACATTTTGCATTTGCACTGTACATACTCTGAAAGTTCCCAAGTCAACTTTCTGTGCAGACCTTCTAAACATGTTTTTTTTATTTTGCACAGAGCAGAGAGATTAGTTGTTTTATATTTGTCAGATACTTCAGCTTCATTGCTTTCACTTCCATAATAGAGCCTGACATCTTCAGTCCTTTAAGGTCATATTCACAAATAGCATACTCTGTGTCTTGCAAATTTATAAAAGTCTTAAATTGACCAAAAGTATAATTGAAACAAGAACTGTCATACAAGACTTCCAAAAAGCAATTTTCATAGTTACAGTTTTAATAGCTACCACAAATTGAGTTCTTTGTCATTGATTGAAGGAATTATAGTCATTCTCAAAGTGCACTTACTGGTCACCAGTTTCTACATCTTCCTCAGACAATGTGGCATGGAGAAAATTAGATCCTTTACTTGATAGCCTTTGATTTGTACTAGAATATGAATTGACTGTTTTATCACATCCCATCCATGTCACAAAAGTACTATGCACTCTCATCACAACCCAGCCACATGTCACAAAAGCACTATGCATTTTCATCACATATTATCCATGTTTCAAAAGCCCTCTGCACTCTTATCATATCCCGTCCATGTCACAAAAGTTCTGTGTACTCTCATTACAACCCATTAGCATGTTATAAAACTCCTATGTGCTCTCATTACATCCCATCCATGTGTCACAAAAGTCCTATGTGCTCTCTCAGTTTTAATTTGCAGAACATGTAAACCAACCCAAACTTTCAGTTTTTCCTGTACCATTGCCTTTCAGTCTTGTCTTTCTTCCTTTTCAGGCAATTCAGTGACTCAGATATTTCTCTGGTATGCCCATTCCTCAAAGTCCACTTGTCTTTGCTTTCATTCCCCCAGTGAGGTGACCAAAGATGCATTTTTATCTTTGAGTCCAGATTCTATTTTTATAATGATTAAATAACATATATGCAGGAGTTTCTGGTTTTCTCCCTCTCGTCTAACATAGTCTCATACTTTGTTTTCTGACATCTTTCATATTGTTATTAACAAGGCTCCAGATTGTAACCAGCTCAAACCAGATCTGGCTGCTATAGAATCCAAGATCACCTGCTAAGTGACTTTGCTTAATTTTGCTTGATACTGAGGATAACAATAATGGGGCCAGCCACAGTGGTGCAGTGGTTAGCATTGCTGCGTCACAGCAAGAGGTTCTCTGGTTCAATCCTCAGCTGGGGTACCTTCTATGCAGAGTCTGAATGTCCTCCCTGTAGTCAAATGGGTTTCTACTGGGTGCTCTGGTTTCCCCCCACATCCCAAAGACAGGCTGTAGGTGGATTAGACACTCTAAACTGGCCCTAGGCATGAGTGCATGCCTTCTGTGGAAAGTTAGGTGCCAGGCTGGCAACTCAACACCATAAAACTCCACTGCCAATCATGAACAGACAGGCAATCTACTGTGTCAACCCCTAACCAGGAAAAGCCAAAAGAAAAAGACTGAGGATTATAATAATGCTTACACTTTATCTATCAGATTGTTAGTAACCTTGATTTGAACTTAAATGAATGGTTCTTCTGGTGGCAGAAGAGACAATAGAATAGTATAGTTCTAGGTTTGTACTTGTTATTAAAGGGAAATTTTAGTGTGTTGCTATTGTTTGGTATGCTCTACTGAAAATTTATTTTCTTGTAAGCAATCTTGAACTGGACCAGATTCTGGTAACTGATGATAAAACCACGTGGGTAAATGACTTTTGCTTGATTTTTCTTGATATTTGTAAACAACACAGCCTGCACTATGCACTGTTCCAAATGATTTTACAAGTTACTGCCTTTTATGGAAGCAGAAGAAAATTAGAATAGTTCAAGGCTGGTGCTTGCTATTTTAAGTGAAATTCTAGTATGCTGCTATTGTTTAGTGTGCTCTTCTGAACTTTCTATGCTGTTTTCCACTATTCTAATAAAGCTTTTTCTTGTCCCTTTTAATTGTTATAAACAAAGCTCAAGACCGTCACCAGCTAAAATCACCTGGCAAAGTGACTTTTCCTTTGCTTTGTTTAATATCAAGCATACTGATACATCCTGCACTATTTGCAACTGGCATTAGCGACCTTGCTTTCAATTTAAATTACTGTATTTTCTTGTAACAGAAAAAAAAAAGACTACTTGTAGGATTGTTGAGGGAAAATTGTGGTGTTTTGCTGTTGGTGGGTTTGCCCAATTGAGCTTCTATTTGCAGTTTCCCATTGTTATAAATAAGGCATGTTTTTACTCTTTTCCACTGTTATAAACAAGCCTTGATGTATTACTAGCTCAACCCACATTTGGCTCTGCTACTTAAGCTAAGACCTCGTGGCTAAATGGCCTAGCTGATTTTGCTTATTATGGAGTACAGTAATATAGTCTACAAAGCTTCTAGCTGATTTGGATGACCTTGCTTTGAATTTAAAATACTCTTTTTTTTTTGACGATATTTCTGTTGCCTCTTTTTTATTGAGCATTTTCATGTTGTTTTCCATTGTTATAAGCAAGACTTATGATTCCGACCATCTCAAACTGGATCTGACTCTGCAGCTGAAGCCAATATCACCTGGATTTGTGACTTTTGCTTGACTTTGCCTTACACTGAGTATGCAAAGCCTTGTCTGGCAGTTAAGGAAGGGAGCTAAATCTCTGTGCTGCTTCCTGTAAATAGGGTACATGGTTTGATTCTTTCTAGCTTATCTAGAGAGTGTCCATGGTCATACCACTTGTCTTGTGAGCTTACTTGGTTAACAAAAGAGTTAACAAAATAAAATACAGCCTGCACTGTTATGAATTGATTTTAGTGACTTTACGTTTAATTTAAAGTAATGTTATTTTCTGCTGATAGAAGAGAAAACAAGGCTTGTGATTGCTATTGAAGCAAAATAGCATATTGGTATTAGTTGGTATGTTCTTTTTACAATTCTCTCACTGTTTATTTTTATAAATAACTGCTTCTGATGCTTAGACCACCTGGTATAGTGACTTTTGTTTGTTTTTCTTAACTTTTACTATATTAATATAGCCTATTTTATTTCTAGTTGATTTTACTGAATTTGTATTGAATTAATTTACTTTTTTTTTCTAGCAGCAGAAGAGAAAGTAATAGAAGTCCTGTTTGTGCTTGCTACAGACGTAAAATTTGAGTGTATTTTTGTGGGTTGGTGTTGCTTATTGATTTTTATTTATTTATTTTTTTTGCTGTTTTTCACTGATATCAATATTTTTTTCTTACTTTTTCCAGTGTTATAAACAGTGCTTGAGATTCTAAAAAGCTCAAAAGGGATCTGACTCTGCTACTGTTGAAGCTAAGCCAATCAGGCTAACTGAAGCTTGCTTGACTTTACTTAATATAGATTATACTAATATGGCCTACACCATTTTATTTAATTTCAGTGACTTTGCTTTGAATTTAAATATTTAAATTACTGTTTTTTTTTTTGTGGCAGCAGAAGATAAAACAAGTCTAGGTCTAGGCTTGTGCTAGATTTTTTTTTTGTCTTTCCGGCATTTCTTGGTTAGGGGTCGCCACAGCAAAACTCTGGTCCACTAATGATTGGCAGCAGATTTTTATGGTGCTGAGTTGCCTGCCCAATACCCAACCTTCAGCGAAAGCACGCCCATTCATGCATGTCTTTCGAACGCCACTCGACCATGGGGAGGACATGCAGACTCCACACAGAAGGCACTCCAGCCAAGAATCAAACAGAAGAGCCTCTTGCTATGAGGCAGCAACGCTACCGCTGGACCACCGCGGCTTGTGCTAGATACTAAGGTGAAATTCTAGTGTGATGCTATTGGTTGCCATGCTTGTTTCATCTTTTTCTTACTGTTTTCCATCATTATAAGGTTGTTTTTTCTTTCTATTGTTATATACAAGGCACTAGACTGTGACCAGCTCACACCCGATTTGACTTTGTTACTGACCCACTTGGCTATGTGACTTTTGCTTCAATTTTCTTAATATCTTTGTTATTGAACCACCTGGTTAAGTGACTTTTTCATGATTTTTCTTAATATTCAGTATAATAATATGACTTGAATGAATTCTTGCTGATCTTTGTGATCTTACTTTGATTTAAGTTACTTTTTTTTAGTGGCAGAAGAGTCTGTCAGATTACTCTTTGTGGTTGTGTTGTTGAGTCAAAACTCTGGTGTGCTGTTGTTTGTCTACTTTAGTAAGCTATCTCTTGATCCCTTCCAGTGTTATAAAGATGGCTTTTCTTGTTGTTTTCCATTATAATAAATAAAGTTTCAGATAATGAACAGCTCAAACTATATAAGACTGTGCCACTGAAGTCAGGGCCACCTGCCTAAGTGGGCTTTTGTTGATTTCAATCAATACCAATTATACTAATATGGCCTGCACTCTTTCAAAATAGATTTAGTGACCATGATTTTCAAATAAATAATTCATATGTTCTTTTGGGTGGAAAAAGAGAAAAACAGGCTTGCGCTTGGTATTTGAAGTAAAATTTGTATGTGTTGCTATTGGATGATGTCATATATTTTTCTTGTTGTTTTCCATTGTTATAAATAACAGTTTTGCTGTTTTCCCTTGTTATGAACAAGACTACAGATTGTCCTCAGTTCAGACTGAATCAGAATCTGCCACTGAAGTCAAAACCACCTAAATAAGTGTATTTTGCTTGATTTTGCTTAATGTTAAGTATACTAATACAGTCTGCACTGTTTGCAGCTGATTTTGGTGACCTGACTTTGAATTTAAATTACTGCTTGTATTCTTCTGGAACAACTGGAAACCAGAATATTGCCAGTTTTGTGCTTGCTGTTTTCCATTGTTGTAACAGGGTTCTAGTTTGTGACCAGCAAAAGTAGGGTCTGAATCTGCTGCTGAAGCCAAGAACACCTGAGTAAGTGTTTCTTGTTGTATTTTGTTTAATAACAACAACTACAACATTGAGTATACTAATGCTGTTGGCACTGTTTGCAGCTGATTTTAATGACATTGCTTTGAGGTTACATTTCTTTTTCTGGTGGCAGAAGAGAAAATGTGACTAGTCATAGGCTTATGCTTCCCATTTTGTGGGGGAATTCTAGTCTGCTCCTGTTGAGTGTTGTGCTCTACTTAGCTTTTCCCTGCTGTTTTCTATTGGTATAATAATACCTTTTTTGATATTTTGCATTGCTATAAGCAAAGCTGCAGATTGTGACCTGCTCAGATTGGATCTGAGTGTACTGTGGAAGACAAAACCTCCTGCCTAAGTAATTTTGCTTGATTTGTATTTAATGATGAGGTGATACAAATTGCACTGTTTGTAGCTAATTTAGTGACCTTGTTTTGAATTTTAACTATCTGTGCTTACTATTAAGATAAAGGCCAAGTATCTTGCTAACTGGTTGGTGTGCTCTACTGAGCCTTTTCTTGCTGTTTTCCATTGTTATGATAAGGGTTTTTCTTTATGTTTTTTTATTGTTACAATCAAGACTCCAGATTGTGAACAGCTCAGACTAGACCTGACTTTGCTACTAAAGTCCAGATCACCTGCTTAAGTGACACTTTTTCTTGATTTTGAATAAATATTGGCTGTACTAATTTCGCCTGCAGTATTTGCAACTGGTTTTTTAGAACTTGCTTTGAATCTACTGGCGCCAAAGCTACTTTTTTTCTAGTGGCAGCAGAGAAAGGCAGACTGTTTCTAAGTTTGTTCTAGCTACTGAGATGAAATTATAGTGTATTGTTATTTGTTTGTGTGCTTTACTGAGTTTTTATCACTCTTTGCTTTGCTACAAATAAGGCTTGCTGTTGATTTCAACTGTTATAAACAAGGCTTCAGAGTGTGACCAGATCAAACTGGATCTGCCTCTTCTACTGAAGGCAGGACCACCTGGCTAGGTGGCTTAGTTTGATTGTGCTTAATACTGAGTTCACTATTGCAGTCTGCACTGTCTGATTTTAGTGACCTTGCCTTGAATTAAAATAACTCTTTTGTTTCTGGTGACAGAAGAGAAAACTACACACTTTGAGACTTAATTGCTAATTAGAGGAAACTCTGGTGTGTTGCTATTGGTTGGTATGCTCTGCTGATCTTTCTGTTGCTGTTTTCCATTGAAGTAAATAAGGCTTTTCTTGCTGGTTTCCTTTATTATAAACAAGCATAGCCGGCCTTAGGCATAGGCCAACTAGGCAGCTGCCTAGGGCGCTGCTCTAGCAGGGGCACTTTTCCAGTATTTATTTGGTGTAGGTAGACCAGGAAGGGGGCACCAGGTGGTGTGAGGGGGGAGCCATGGAGCCCTTTTGCCTAAGGCAGCAGTTGACCTAAGGCCACTCCTGTAAACAAGGCTCCAGTTTGTGATCAGCTTAGGTTAGATCTGATTTGATACTAATGAAAAGGCCCCCTACCTAAGTGACTTTTCCTTAATTTTGTTCAAAACTGGGATACTAATTTAACCTGCACTGTTAATAACTTATTTTATTAAGTTTGCGTTGAACTTAAATTGCTGTTTTTTTTTTCTGGTGGCAGAAAAGAGAACTATAGTAGCTCCTTGTTTGTGCTTGCTACTGATGGAAAATTCTAGTGTCTTGTTCTAATATGCATATATGCACACATACATTCAAATATTTCAGGCATGAACAATAATGCCCTTTTAACCTACTAATATAACAGAACAGTCACCTCCATAATAAGTGTTCAAGTTGTTCTTTAAAATTTATAAACTAATGCTTTGCTTTAAAAAGTGGTATCAACATCTCTTTTAGAGAACCAATTAATGAATCTCTCATTCCTATATAATCTCTTATGCAAGCTAGATGATGATTATTTTCCACCCCTTGATAACCCCAAGCATTCCCAGAGGTAGTTGTCTCTCAATGCCCTAACTTCCTGAATAAGTTCTACTCTAAATAGCTATAGGATACATCGTACAGATTCAAATATTTAATCTTTCACAGTAAGTTAAACTTTCACATCCCTGGAACTAATGGTTGTATTTTCAATGTTCACTTTCCAAGTCTCTCATGCCAGTTTTCTTATATAATTTTATATTGTTATTCCATACTTCAAATTGGGTCTAATGTAACTTATAAATGATTATTTCGTTATTTCTGATTTCTTGGACTATACCTTTTCACATAGCTTACAGTTTTATAAATATCATTAACCAGTTGGTTGATGCAATAAGAAAATCTCAGAGCTGGTTTTACATACATACCCAGGTCCTTAATTAAATCAAAAGTTCCAATTACTATTTGCTGTACTGAATATTCTCCTTTTAACCTATGTCTACCAAATCTCATATGCATTTTTGATCCTTTTTATCAGCATATTCTTATCCTGTGTCCAAATGGTTAATTTAGTCAAGTTGCTTTGTAGATGAGCCCTATCTGGTAAATTTTCCCACTTTCAAGTCATCAGTATACAGACCTTAGAACATTCAGACTAAACGGATAGATCCAAAAATACAGTCTAAGCAAGTATAAGCTAGGGCATAGCACCGGAAGTGTTGTTTGATGCTTGCCATCTCC
Organism: Protopterus annectens; assembly: GCF_019279795.1. Lineage (NCBI taxonomy): Eukaryota > Metazoa > Chordata > Ceratodontiformes > Protopteridae > Protopterus > Protopterus annectens. The sequence goes on along the minus strand of NC_056731.1, from coordinate 1,448,152,366 downwards.
TGTTCCTAAGCCATGCAGCTATCCATCTTATCAAGACTTTATTTTTTTGCAATTTATTGATCAGGGCTTTTTTGTATGACCCTAGCAAAGGCTGATGTTAAGTCTATATAAATTGGACTATATCATACTTTTTCACGTAGAGCTGTCATTATATTATTCTTCAACATATTGTTACATGTAGTTTTATATATATATATATATATATATATATATATATATATATATATATATATATATATATACATATATATATATATATTTTAATATACGCATGCACATATATGGTTCCATGTCCCAAGCTTTCCAGCTCTGACAATAATTTATCCAAAATAAATTTCTCCATTATATGGGTTTATATGTCTCTAGGTTTGCCCTTTCCCCTTTCCTGTAGAGATGGATTTAACAAGTACATTTTCCAATGTTAGAGAATCTCACCAAACTTAAATTACCTATTGACTAACAGATGTAATGGCACTAAGTTCACAATGAAGATTTCTCAGGTCCCTTTGCTTTGCTTGGGTTCAGTTTGTGTAGTACATTTTCAACATGAGTGAATTTCATTCCAATATTTGAGGTTATCTGGATATTACTATCACCAAACTTTCTCCCCTGTTGTGGACCCAAGCTATTTTGCATACATTTTGGTAAATATATCTACAATATGTTGTGGTCATGAATACATTTTAGAATCTATGCTCAGTTTATTAATTTGTATGACTTTGTTTCCAGTGGCGGCTGGTGACTTCAGACCAAAGGGGGGCTGTAGGAGGCACCTGAATGGGTAGGGCCAATGGGAAGGGGTGTGGCCAACTAGAAAGGGATGGAGCTATGCTCAAAACCGCAATAACTGAAACTTTAAAAACGCTGCCCTGGGTGCCAACCCATCATTGCGAGAGTCCAATCAAGACAAAAAGAAGTGTAGAAGAAAAAAAATATTTCAGTGCATTGGCTACAGGACAGCTTACTTAATATCTAGATGGAAACAAAAAGGTTGTGAGGCATGAACAAAATAAATTACTTTTTAAATACATTACTGGAATGCCAGTCAAAATCAAGCATAAAAAAACAAGCAGCACTCAACTCAAACCACTTCTCCTTGCACTGCAGTTCTATTTATAATTTATATTTAGCTTTATTAAAGTACCAAGTATCATGCTGAAAGTAGAAACCTCTGTGATACTCCCACTTGTAAAAATGTTTCTTATCCAAAAAAGACCTGCTGCCCGACAACAACTATCTACTTGTTTCATGAGGAAAGCATGATCAAAGTAAAAAGTGAACAGCAAACAAGAACCAAGCTCAAGATAAATTGCTTAAAGGATTACTACACAGTTTATGGAACACACATGATAGATTGACATTCTGTTTAGTTGATGGGTAAAGCCTGCAAAGATGACTGCAATTCTCCAACAAATGCAATGAGCTTCTTAAAATACTGTAATCCTGTCCTTTATTACAATTGCTGTTGTATGCATTTCAATACCTAAGGCTTATACATTATGTAAATATTCTCTGCATGGCAACAACAAAAAGGATTTCAGTGTTGGTAATTATTTAACAGTATGCTTATTAAAGCTTACTTACATCTTACAATTTCAGACAAACTTACCTGATGGTCATTAAAGCATTGCTACTTAAACACAGAGCAACAGGCACTTTCTGAATAATAAGAAGCATAAATCAACAGTATAAAAATATGACAGAAAACCATAACAATCTGCAAAATCAAGGACAGATGAAAAGCCACTGTAGTACTTGTGTCTACCTTGGATGGGTGAATACTCTGCACACTTCCACTGCATAACTGCTCCTTTCCTTGCCTGGACACATCCAGAATCACTAGATGGGGGAGTGGAGTACTAGTAGCACCATATACTTTTAAGTAATGCCTGTAGCCAAGATAGAAAAGTAGATACAATGCTTTCAAAACAGGAACACGGTAATGAAAAAACACTGCAGAATACACTTACATACTACCCACAACTTAAAGCACCCACACTGTTTAATCTCAAAGCACATTAAGATGACAGATTCAATAAATCAATAGAATCAGCAACATATAGCATTGGGGGTGTAATTTTATTCTGCATAAGCATACATTTAATGTGCATTATTACTCCGTTAACTATGAGTGTCTCACACATCGAACATTCGCAACAGCAAGCTAAGAAATAATGATGGTTTTAGATTGAACTGAAATGATCGAATCAAAAGCATTACAACTTATTTTGCAAGGGGCAAGTCCCCCTCTGCACTTCACACCTCCTGCTAACTGTGCATAACTCCAAGACTGCACAACAGTGGGGCTAAGGGCAAATTCCCTTACCCCGGTACACAGCCATCTCATAAAAAAGGCTGCCAGGAAAAACTCTGTTGAAAACATTCACTCATATGTGCATTCACTATTATTCACAGCATGAAAACAGATCACTCATAAGCCTTCTCTGTTTTGACCTGCACCTATATGTATAATACATGCTTTGCTTTCTGTGCCTAGTCAGTGATAAGGCATTGTACACTTCCCATATGGGGAAGACATGAGATACACCCCACATCAACTCTACTATTGATATTCCAACTTTGAAGTTGTACCAGTAAATCATGTTTCTAGGAAAACAAAGTATGTCTTTTCCTCTACAATGCAACAATCTCAGAGTCAAAATATAAGAAGTGAACATATAGTGATCACAGCTATGTCATCTGCCCCAATCACAACTGCCTGGGTAATTAATTTATTTAAAGTTCTTTTTCATTTCATCGACTGTCTGCTATGAGAAACTCACTTGACTAGACAGTGCTCCCAGGATTCTCTTGAAAAGGAGCACTTATGTCTAAACTACTTAACCAGAAAAGAAATGAATAAAATAAAACTGCTTACTGACATTTAAGCAGATATGCTCTAACACTGATCATCATATTTACAAATGTCTCTCAGTTTTACCTTTCTAATCAATTATATATTACTCAGTCTTATGTATGAGACCCAGACTGCAGGAGATACAGATGTCCCACTAGCTATGTTAAGTGAGCATAAAAAGTTAACACACACACACACACACACACACACACACACACACACACACACACACACACACACACACACACACACACACACACAAAAACATAGCTTTTTTTTCTAAAGTTCAGGCTTCTCTGTAGTTTAAACAATCGTACACACTGACGAAACTGAATGCAGAAAAATATTTCTTGAAATATTTTTTAGGATCATGTGGTCATACTCATTTCTTACTATACTTGTTTTTCCTTACAACTACTACAACTACAGTAGGGAAGGTATGGTAGGAAAATAGATATGTTAGCAAAATGGGCATTTTTTTCCCCCTTGAAATCATTTCAAGTTAACATGAGAAAAGCTAAAGTCACAGAACAAGCAATCCACTCAGACAACATTTATTGAATTTCATGGCCCAGCTTCAAGTATTCACTAATGAATTACTTCAGTGCCTGCTCTTAACTTTTTCTTTTGGTTGATATAAATCAGTGGAATATCAGCATCCTCCAACCTTACTATGTTAGGTCTGATGATGTTAGTCAAGCTCCATAAACCCCTAACAAATTTTTCACTCTACAAAGAAACCACACTAAATGACAGCCCTGACACACACACACACACACACACACACACACACACACACACACACACACGCGCGCGCGCGCGCACCCTCTGAGCCCAAATACAGTTCCATACCTTAAAGTCTGTGAGACAGTGAAGCCCAAATAGTCCTTCCTGCAGTTCCAAACATCCATAAAATGAGAGCAAGTCCTTCTCCTAATGTCTGTAACATCCAAAAGCTCACACTGAGAGAGCAAGTCCTTCCCACGAGAGCAGAGCAAGCTGGGTGCTACCCAGCCTGCAGACATTGCAGTCTGATCCCCTTCCAGTCTATGCAGTTGTAACTGCATAGACTTCTCGGATATTGTTGCTCAGTGCTGTCTTCCTAATCCGGACTGCTGGTAAGACAGTCTGCATTCTGTGCACATGCTCCAGACTGGTTCACCAGCATTCCGAACATCGGGAAATGCCATGAGTGCACATGCGTGATGTTCCACAACTCACATTTGTTTTTATTTTTTTCTTTTCTTTTCTTTTTGTTTTACAGTGGGGGGGCTGCAGTCTTGCAGCCCAATATTACAAGCCACCCCTGTTTGTTTCTATCATATTATATATATCTATAAGATGTTCTCCTATTATGCTCAGTATCTTTATATACATTTCTTCAAATCTTCCTGATCTTGTCTGAGACTATGTTTAACTTGTATGCTCAGTTTGTTTCTTTAAATTTTCAAAATTATAATTCAACCTCATTCAAATTTCTAATACTTTTATCTTTCATTTTAATTATGTATCTTATTCTTATGAGAATATATCTTCCTAACCTTGTTTGCCTAGATCGTGATGTTAAACTTTTTTTTCACTGAATGCCACTTTCAAAGCTTTCCACATTCCTTTTGGCATTTTTCCATTGAAAGCTTCTCTTCAATTAGTTTCACATAGGGCAGGATTCACGAAGCCTCCGCGTAAGAGTTACAAGGCTTACACGGAGGCTGCAGTTAAACGGTGTGACGTCAGCATGCCATGCATATGCATGAGGGCATGCTGAATCACACCTAAGGCTAACACAGTCCATGTAAGAAAGTAGGGGGCATGTCCGTAGGGCGAGCCCTGCAAACGGACACGCCCCCAGAAGAGTAAAAGTCCCGAAAGTAAACCCCCACGACAGAGTCCGTGTAAATGTGAATAAACACAACACAACACATGCCCCCACAGACTATGAACATAAAATGTATAAATGAACATCTTATATTTTTTTGTATAAGTTGTAAAGATGTTTGCCCGTGAGTGCGCCTGTTTGCGCGGGCGTGCCCGGCGCTCAGCCACAGTTAGCAGTCAGTGGAAAAGCATATAAGAACGAAATATGCAAAACAAGCCAAGAAGCAATAGCATAGTGGTAGAGACGTTGCCTGAAGAGGAGGCAGTCATGGTTCGAGCCCCCACAACATCAATTTTTGTTTTAAGTGAAATAAGCACAAAATAATTCCCTGACATATATGTACATATATAAAATTATATTTTATGTAAAATGTAATAAAATGGGCCATATATTTTGAAAAAATGCGAGATAATAAAAAATAAAAAAAATGTCAGATGTGCCCATAGCTGAGCTACACTCTAACAAGTTGAGTATATCTGCCTGTAGGTGAGCAGTGTTTTAACAGGTGTAAAATGTGTGCCCGTAGGTGAGCAGTGGTTTAACAGGTGTAAAATGAGTGCCCGGGGTTGAGCAGTGTTTTAACACGCTGAAACTGTGTGCCCTTAGCTGAGCTGAGCGTAATATGCATGCTGATAGCCAAACGGCACGTAAGCCAGCGTGCCCCATTTGTGCGGAGCTGTGCACCGCGCCAACAAGCTAACCGGCGGACAACGTTGAGCAAGCTGTATCAAAACTGCCTTTACACAGACACACCTCCTAGCCTGTGTAGACAGTCATAAAATATAAAAAGCAATGGCCAGGCTCAAACTCAGGATACCATGCACCATAGTCAAAGTACTGAACCACTAAGCCATGACAGTTGCTCTTAAAAATGCAGTAATAGCATATATATATGAATGAATGGAAAGAGGAGCATGACAAAGCAGGTTTTGTGAAGCTGATATAATTCCAAATTGGCCAATCACAGATAAGTGTGGGGAAAACAGCATATATAAGCCCCATAGGCGGGAATACACAGCATACCCGATTGTGGAACCGACTTGCAGTCAGGATGGCAGGTGTAGGAGAAGGTAGTTACTTCCAAGCACAGAGGTGAGGTGTTGAGGAGTCCAAATACTTGGTTTGGCTCCTCGTCCATGATCATGAGGCCCAACTCATGCAGGGCCAGGTCCTGTGGGGAGCATATAGGGCTGAGGTGTGGGACCAGTTGGCACATGATCTCACTGGTGCCACAGGAATACCAAGGACTAGTGAACAGGTCCATCACCACCATGTGGACCTGAAGAGACTGAAGCAAGACCAACTGAACCGTTGGATCCAGGAGGCCCGGCAAATGCCCAACGCCCCACTACTGAGTAAGTTGCATGCAATTATTTATGTAAGAAAGTAACCTAGCTGATATTATGGAGATGTGTATTCCAATATTACTTCATTTATATTGCAGCTGCAGGTGTCCGTTCTGTGAACCGTCAAGCCTATGCCGATAGGCTGGTGCAGTTGCGCCACCAGGCAGGTCAGTAATTCTCTCCCTGTAACTGTAAAAAAATATAAGTATGACAGCTTGCAAAAGAGTGCAGTGTAGTCACTTATTAATAAAATGTGCAAGTAACAGTGTAAGAGAGTTTGCAAGTATTGCTTGATTACAAAAGTGTGATGCAGCCTGTAATCCAAAAATAAAAATGAAACAAGTCTGAAATAAAGATGTCCCACCTGTAATATAATACTACATAACCTGCAGCAGGCTGAAAAGTACAGCTACAGAAGCTGAGTAAAACACATGTGTGAAATATATCCCTGTTTAAATTCTGAAACATGACACAAGTGAGAGTGTTGGAAAGGATTGTTATAACTAAAAGTAAAACATGTCAATAAAGCCTAGAATTAAGTACCATCCTGAATTGTAAAAATAAAACAAGTGAGAGAGTGTGAGAAAGAGGTCTGAATCCACCAATAAAGTAGTAATAACTCCTGAATAAAGTATACTGCAGTCAGTACAGAATGAAATGAATGTGACAGGCAGAACCAAACAGCAACATGTGTTGAAAAATGTACTGAAGCTGGAATGTGTGTCCCAAAATCTGGATATGTTGCTCTCAGTTTGCAATATGCAGATAGTATGGTTGTATGAAATACCAAACATCCACAGTTGTCTATAGCCATATAAAGCAAATGTAGCAGGATGATGTAGCTGAACAGAGCCAGATATGAATGTGTATGAATAAATATGAAATGTATATTGATGTAGCAGTAACATTCCTATCACCAACCTGAATAAATTGTCACATAGGAAACTGTAGTTCGACCTGTAGTGTGTATATATCTGCAGCTAGTAGAAATGTACAGCATATGTATAGGTATTTGAAGTTGTTAATGAAATATTTCTTCACCCTACCCTATAAACACAAATAATCCATTCCATGTGAAATGGGTATATGCATTCACAATTAACACCCCTGGACATTTGTCCTGTTGGTTCATACATATTTGCATGTACGTTGATGCATCTGCCCTGTTCATACATCCAAACCTGATGGCCTGTTGCCATCAATCAACCCTGCATGTTGTTGGATTGTGTATTGTTGTTCAAATTATGCATGTGTTATGCTTGCTGTTCAATGGCTTGAATGTATGGGTGTTTGGTAAATGGGAATACTAATGCATGCTGTTACAACTAATTGTGAATGGTATTGTACGTTACAAACCCAAACTGTCATAAAATAATGCAAAACATAGGACGAGAGGGAAGGCGGGTTCCAGCGGACCCACCTCTCCCACCTCAGCTGGCGAGTGCACCTGGCAGTAGTGCCCAGGCCGGACCCTCCTCTGGTGGCCCTGTGCCACCTGCGGGTGGAAACGCTGCAAGGGATGGGGCTCATCCCCCCTCTGCAAGCGTGGCCAGAGGAGAACATCCACTCACCCTCCGTAGTGTCCGGACTGTGGTGCATAGGGAGATCTGGCATGCTGTGCTTGGGCCCCTACGCCAGCTTGAGGCACGGGTGGCACAACTCACGGGCGTGCCTGCTGCCCGGCCTACACAGCCCCCAGCACAGCCCCATCCTGGGCAGTGAAGGCACAGTGGCAACTGCCCATGGGTGGGGATCTCAGTTCCACTGTTGCCATCTGTGGGCTCATAGGCTCGAGATATCCAAACATCCATCCCCGTCAATTGTGTAACCCCCCCACATGTGTCATACACCACCCCTGTATGCGTCTTGTTTGTCTTGTCTGTTAACCTCCCCTACCTACCTCCCCAGCTATACCGACTTCCTGTACCTGACATACCACTCTCACCTGAAAAAAAAAAGGGCACTCTGTACCCACATAAAAATTACGCCCCATACATAGCTGCCCATTTTGCACACATGTCTGCTGGACATGTAAACTGACAATTACAATTGGCTGTACAACAAATATTATTGTTGTCCTCACACCTCTCTCAGGGGTGGAAGGTTTCAAATTTCACACCAAATTACAAACATGTGCACAGCTGTTGCTGACAAAGAAATGGGCAGCTATGGGCCTTTCCTACATCCCTCCTGCAAAACCCGAGCTTGTTTTCCTACTGTCCTATCCTCTTTGTGCCTCCTTTTTCACCACTTTCCTATCTCCCCATATTCTTTTATTTAAAAGAAAATAGCGTGGGTGCGCACGAGAGTAAGCACTTTTAAGCAGTAGTAAGCGGGTGTGCGCGAAGCTAAGCGGCAGTGCACATGTGGGAGCTCCACGCAAACCAGCACTAACCCGCTTACAACTGCTTAAAAGTGCCTTAGTCACTCTGAATGACAAGGCCTGTAGTATTCTCAGCAGCAAAATAAAATACCTCCCTCAGTCTCGAACCCAGGACCTTGGAAACACTAGTCTGCATGACTTACCACTAAGCCATGACTACTATACAACAACATTGTGCTGAAAGAAATATATCATAAAACAGTAGGAATTAATGTAAAGGGAATATAGCAAGTCTAGTACACAAAGCATGTCATGTATATTTACTGTCAAATCTAGTGGATTTGTAAAATAGTACTGTGTGCTGAGAAACAGTCATGCTAGTTGGTAGCTACTAGGTAATAATGTCACTAGCATTTGGCAAGCCACACACATACTCAGAGCAGGATAAAAACTGCCATAGTTGAGTAGTTAAGAGATCAGACATAGCAACTGTGACTGAGTTACAGGGATGTCCCTAATGTGAAAACAAATGTCAACTGTGCCCCACTGACACCCTGTCAAATGTACTAACAGTAGGCAGAAAGGTGTAACTACACATGCAATGGTAATTATGACTGACTGAAGGTATGCACCACCTGCACGTCACAAATGGTGTACTAATACATATGCTTGAAATAACCCACAGCCACAACTGCAGAATATCAGAATATGTCATTGGAGTAACCCACTGCTATGTACCATTCCATGAGGCTGATAAAAGATGCTCCAGAGAGTATCTGAGGCCTGCTCAGCAGCATGATCAAATACCCTTGTAAGGGGTCAAGGCCCACACCATGGCCAGACCACACTGCATGCAGTAACACCCTACCACAACAAACACATAGGGAATTGCTGCCCAAATAGATTTAGCAAGCATTACAAGCTGTGAATGTAAATGGAAAATAGGAAAGCCATAGCAACACATTACAGGAAAGACACCTAGCAGGCATACAATGAGTGAATGTAAAGGCCAAATATTGAAGCCATAGCAACAGATTGCAAGAGCCACTGCTATATACCAGTTACACCACAATCCCCACAGGAAAGCACACACCCATATACATAGTATTACTAGTCGTAGGTGTCAGTTTACATACACACGGAGAAGAGGACACTGGAGGAAGGAATACTCAGCTAACAGAACAACATGCATTGCAGTGTCTACAACATAGCCTGAAATATGAGAGACATACCAACCCTTACACTCACAGAACATTGTCCACAGCAAACCAGCATGGTCCCCACCCTGATAATCTGAAAGGGCTATGCCTACCTAACATACCTTTTTATAGCACAGTCCTGTAATCACAGTGAGAACTGCAATCACTACACAACAGGCTGCATGCAATTAGTAAATGCTGGCTAACAATTGGTGCAGAGGCCATCACATGGGCATGTGCAGATACCTACAAAAGCATCCTGTACTCTCAGTCCACACATGCAATACTTTCATTGCACCCGCTGGAGGTAGAGAGAGAGAGACAGAGAGAGAGAGAGAGAGAGGGAGAAAAAAAAAAGAAAGAAAGAGAAAGAAAAAAAAAACCTGTAACAACAAAACAAAGAGGCTGACAGCAGGCCAAGTAACTGCAAGCCTATGCAAACAGCTGCAACAAACACAGGTAATGTAAAATACTACTATAATACTCTACATACTGTGAACCCTCCAGATGTGTTATTGGTCTGTATCTATGTATATGAAGATGTGCATAGGGCCGGGGACATACTGCAACTGTCACTGAAGGCTCCACATACATATGTATGTGACGGTAGTTATGTGCACATAGCAATGTAGGTTGTAGTGCAATGTACAAGTAGGTCGTACAGTAATGGATGTTCAGCAGTACGTTACTGTGTGTATACATATGTGGAACTAAAAAGGAGTATATATATATATATATATATATATATATATATATATATAGATATATATATAGAACTCAGAAAAGCGACTACTTTCTGGATTTAAGTATCTTTGCTGTTATTTTACTTGGAATAGCTTCTGTAGCTTACCCTGAACAAGCTTAAACTGTTTTTTTAGCTGTTTGCTGCATTATTTTAAAATCTGCACTTAAAGTTACTTTTTAGTTGAATTTGATTGAACGTTTGTTTGTTTGTTTAATTTAACTGTTGAGGCTGCCCACTAAAGTGTGCTAGCCTGTGTAACTGATTTATCACTGTTTCTGCATTTTCTGTGTGTTTCTATCAAAAAAACAAACAAAAAAAATAATCCTTGTTTTCCCGCCTCTCCTCGACTAGTTTAGACCAGTTTACAGGCATTGCTGTATTCTGGGCTGTGGTGTAGTTCCTGTGTTGTCCATTACCTTACTTGGATAGAAGGAAGTTTCTTTGCTCACCAGTGGGAGTGGGGAGCCTTGAGCAGCCTACCTGTCCCTGTAGGAAGTGACCTCAGCACAAGAGCTGTAGTAATTGGTTGTTTTGGACCATTTCTAGCTCTTTTGTAGTTCCCTGTTTAAAATCCGCGTTTGCATAGCTTTGCCCGGTTATGCGCTTAGGTTAAACTTCTTCTGGCTCCGCCAAGTCTGCTCTTCAAATTTTCCCTTAAGGAAGCTCTAATCTTAGTATAATCAGACAACTCACTATATTATAAGCCTAGCACTTGTTCTCAAAACTTCTCTACTAAGTAAGCACTCTCGTACTAAGTAAGCACTACATCCACCTGTCACCCCTGTGAATATCCACTTCCCTTAAAGGCACAGCACTCCCTCATACTGTTCTAGCATGTCAAGTGGTAGATTACTGGCATCCTCTCCAGTTCAGCTGGTTAATCAGGGTATCTTGAGACAATGCTACAATTGTCTCATGTACACAGACAACCCTCTCCTCCTCCCAACAAACACAAATACATGTGAGAGATGCAACTATATAGCCAAACTGGAGGCTGAACTCTCTCAACTCAGGGCTGGCATGACCAGACAAGAGGAGATAGTAACCACACACACAACAAACCCAGTCCCACATAGACCTACCACAACTGCAAACCAAACACATAAAAACACAAAGACATACTCGGAGGCTCTAATAAAAAACTTACCAAAACAACAGAGGCTCCCAAAGCAGGCATCCAAAAATCCACCACCTCAAAACAAAACACATGCAACACATACTTCAATAAATCAGTGTGTCAACCAATCACAGCCCTTAAGGCCAAACATCATGCCTGATACACTAGTAATAGGTGGCTCTATAGTCAGACACACTGATGTCCCGCTTACCAGGCTGAGCAAGGAGAGGGTGACTGTGAGCTGCCTATCGGGAACTAGGATCCGCCACATAACACACGCACTCAGGTCACTCCAAAGCAAGTACAAATATGACTCCGTCATTGTCCATGCTGGCGTGAATGACCTGAGACGTACCTCCCTGGACTACATGAAAAGAGACATAGAGGAGCTCTCTGATTATGTAGCCCAGGCTGGTATGACCCTGACCCTGAGCAGCATCTTGCCCTCACCAAGAATGATGCCACAATACAAAGACAAGATGATCAGCTTTAATAATTGGCTCAAGTACTGGTGTCATTCTAAGGGGATCCAATGTCTGTCTGCCTGGGATGACATGTTGGACAAGCCACGCTGCTTCGCAAAGGATGGCTTACACCTGTCACCACTGGGCTTCTGGATATTGGCTAAGGCTCTTGCCACCCCCATAGTGCCTTTTTTAGGCAAGGCTCAAAAGACAAACCCACCTCCTTACAAAACAAAAATGGAAAAAAATTAAGGGTAATGCTGCTCAACGCCAGAAGTCTAAATCTCAAGATGCAGGCACTCGATGCACTCCTCAGTATGGAGAACACTGACGTTTGTGCAGTAACTGAAACCTGGTTCAAGGCTCCTGAGAGCACCCCAGCACTACCAGGCTATACCTCGTATCATGCTTGTTGGCCCCAAAACCCGGGCCAAACCCCAAAGGGAGGGGGAGTGTCCATATTCATCAAGGACACCCACACCTCCAGGTTAGTAGCAACACATGAAGCATCAGAGACCATACAGGTGCAACTAACCATAGGCAAAACCGCTATACAACTGGTAGCATGTTACAGACCACCCTCCCAATCTCAGGAACCCCACTCAGCCTTCCTGAAGACATTGGAGGATATGAATGTATCACAAAATACCATCATACTGGGAGACTTCAACTACCCAAACATAGATTGGGTACATTATTCTAGCCCTAACACCCTAGCCCAAAGGTTCCTGGAATTCATAAATTAAAATGCACTGGAACAACTAGTCACCTCTCCCACTAGGGGAGATAATATACTAGACCTGATCATCACAAACATGGGGACAAAATGCTCCACACCAGAGGTATACCCCTCACTAGTGAGATCTGACCACAAACTAATCACCCTGGATATACATATCCCACCTCCACCCCAGCACAAAAGACCACAGTGAAAAACTTCTCAAAAGCAGACTTCACTCTTCTTAAGACTGAGATGGTATCCTTTAAGCCCACTGGGCCAGTGGATACCACATCCCACAATGTGAATCCTTCACAAATGCTTTCTATGGACATCTCCAAGAATGCATGGATCATGCAATCCCAAATAAATCCAAGTCCCTCTCCACCAAAGGCAACTGTCCTGTCTGGTGGACCTCAGCCATTAACAAATTGTATAACAAAAGAAGGAAGCTACTGCACGACAGAGCAAAATCCCATAAAGGGAAGACATCTCTGATCAACATTAGCAGAAAACTACATTCTCTGATAAAAACATCCACGGCCAACTTTGAGAGAAAAATCGCTAAGGACACTAAAGATAACCACAAAGCCTTCTTCAGCTATGTTAGAAACCTGGGTGGAAACCCTCAGATATGCTCAGAGTTAGTTCACAACAACAAAAAATACACTGAACCCACAGATATTGCCAACATTCTGGCTGACAGGTTCAGTGCAAATTTCTCCCCTCCCTCACCCCCAAAAGAAGAAATACTTATCCCAGCTGAATGTAATTTCCATGTCATCTCAGATGTCCAAGTGAGAACCGCCCTCAACAAAGCTAAAAACACAGCATCAATGGGACCTGACGGTATCCCGGGTTGCATGCTACGTGAACTCCAAGAGGAGCTAAACCCGCACATAAAAATGCTATTTAACCTTAGCCTTACTACAGGATATGTACCTGAACACTGGCGTACAGCAACAGTGGTCCCACTCCACAAAGGGGGTACCTCTACAGACCCTGGGAACTACCGCCCCATAAGCTTAACCAGCCTGGTCTGCAAAGCTATGGAAAGAATCATTATGGAACTCATAAACAGAGACATAGGGGACCTACAGACACTTGACCTCACCCAGTTCAGCTTTGTAAAGGGCAGATCCTGCCTTTTGAACCTGGTTGACTTTTTCAAAACAGTCACTTGAGCCATTGATGAGAGCAAAGCAGTCCATACAGCCTACTTGGACTTGGCTAAGGCCTTCGACACAATACCCCACTCAGGCATCATAGATAAACTCAACAGCTTAAACGTAAACCCTTATGTCACTAGATGGGTTGCAAATTGGCTAAAGGACAGAACCCATAAAGTTAAAATCGCTGGAGCAATGTCAGACTCAAAGCCAGTCACAAGTGGTGCCTCACAGGGATCTGTCCTGGGACCCCTCTTGTTCGGCATTTATTTCTCAGATGTTAAAGCAAACATGGGAGGGTTGTGGCTGACAAAGTTCGCAGATAACTGCAAACTAGGCACCATAGTCGATACACCAGCGGACACATACATCCTACAAAAAGGCCTCACAGAAATGGACAACTGGTGCCGGAGTCATGGCCTTAAACTAAATGCCAAAAAATGTACAGTTATCCCCTTTGGGAAAAACAAAGTACCCACAGATTATCACATAGACAGCAACCCACTGAGTGCAGAAAAAGTAATCAGAGACCTAGGGACCCAAGTCGATAGCGACCTCTCATTTGACACCCACATTGCCAAAGTGGTTAGAAAAACATTCTACCTTGCACACCTCATCATGAAGGGATTCACATCCAGATCCAAGGATTTCATTGTACCCCTATACTCTTCCCTCATCAGACCCATGATTGAGTACAATGCCCCATTTGATATGTACCTCACCCGGCATTTGCAACAGCTGGAGAGACCACAAAAATACCTCACCAAGAGGATCAAGGGTCTCCAACATATGTCTTATTCTGCCAGACTAAAGAAACTTCAGCTCTATTCAGTAGCATACCGCCTGCTCAGAGGTGATCTCTGCCTGACGTACAATGCCATGTCCAGTCAGGATCTGATGGACATGCTCCACCTCAAAAAATCCAAATCCATCAGGACCAGGAGAGCTAAAGGCTTAAACCTCGGCACAAGTATGAATAGGACATGCTGGAGGGATAGATTCATAACCCAGAGGCTTCCCATGCTTTGGAACAAGATCTCAGTTCATGTTAGGCAGAGCCCCTCACTGACTCTCTTCAAGAGAAATCTTGATAAGTGGATGGGAGATCGTAAGTTTACCCCAGGGGTCACATCTGTGTCACTGCTAGACAGGGGCACAGTAAACTAATTCTATTATATAAGGGGACCTTCACTGTGTCACTACTAGACAGAGGCACAGTATTTTAAATTTATTCTGTGCATTTTTGTACCAATTCATGGGGTGGTGAAAGCCAGATCACTATGGCTAGGCTTACAAATGCCCCAGGGCAGATAGCCTAGTACTAAACTATGAAACTATGAAACTATGAAACTATATATATATATATATATATATATATATATATATATATATATATATATATATATATATATATATATGGGTCTACTTTAGAACACCGACACGCCAGTTCGCTGACACACAAACCACCGACACCAAATAACCGACAACACACAATACCGACAGCAAAACACGAACACCATTACACCGACACACTAAACGTAAACAACACATTACACTACATTACATATCCACTAGCCCTAACCCAAACCCTAACCCTAAGGTCCGACACTACCGCACACTTACCCTACCTGCACCCTAACCCTAACTCACTTAAGCCACCCCTAACCCTAAGGTCCGACACTACCGCACACTTACCCTACCTGCACCCTAACCCTAACTCACTTAAGCCACCCCTAACCCTAAGGTCCGACACTACGCACTTACCCTACCTGCACCTAACCTAACTCACTTAACCCACCCCTAACCCTAAGGTCCGACAGTACCAGACACTTACCCTACCTGCACCCTATTCCTAACTTACTTAACCCACCCTAAAACATAAACCCGTCACTAACACACACTTACATTACCCAAACCCTAACTCCGACACTACCCCACACTCACCTTTCACACACCATAACCCTAAATCCCTCACTATTGCACACTTACCTGTCTGCTCCCTAATCCAAAATCCCTCACTATCGCATACTTAGAAAGTCACGCTTACACGTTCCCCTTCTCGGTCTTCCAGCTGTCGGAATTTCAGCATGTCGGTCAACTGCGTTGTCGGTCCTTTCGCGTTCCTCTTCCACGTGTCAGCGAACTGACGTTTCGGTAATTTGAAGTAGACCCATATATATATATAACATGTGTATACGTATGTATATCGAGATATGTATGTAAATATATATATATAATATGCATATGTGTATACATAGATAGAGAGGGTATGTAGAAATACATAGACATATATAGTTTCACAGTGTCATAGTTTAGTACTAGGCTATCTGCAGACAGTGTATGGAATAGATTTATAAACTTGTGCCTCTGTATAGTAGTGACACAGTGAAGACCCCCCTACATAATAGCATTAGTTTACTGTGCCTCTGTCTAGTAGTGACAAAGAGATGACCCCTTCTGTAAACCTATGATCTCCCATCCACTCGTCAAGAATGCACATGAAGAGTGTCAGTGAGGGTCTCTGCCTAACATGAACTGGGATCCTGTTCCACAGTATGGGAAGCCTCTTAGTGATGGATCTGTCCCTACAGTATCTCCTATTCATATGTGTGCTGAGGTTTAAATCCATAGCTGTTGTGGTTCTGATGGATTTGGATTGTATGAGGTGGAACATGTCCATCAATACCTGATTGGACATGGCCTACTACATCAGGCACAGATCACCCCTACGTAGGCAGTATGCTATGGAATAGAGCATGAGTTACGTTAGTCTGGCAGCATATGAAAGTTGTTGGAGACCCTTGATCCTCCTGGTGATGTACTTATGGGGACCCCTAGCTGTTGCAAGTGCCAGGTGAGGTACATACCAAATGGGGCATAGTACACAGTCATGGGCCTGATAAGGGAGGAGTATAGGGGTACAATGACCCCTTTTAATCTGGATGTGAATCCCTTCATGATAAGGTGGGCAAGGTATTAAGTCTATCCAACCACTTTGGCAACGTGGGTGTCAAATGAGAGGTCAGCATCGATCAGTGTCACCAGGTCTCCGATTACTTTGTCTGTACTCAGTGGGTTACTGTCTATGTGATAATATGTGGGTACCTTGTCCGTCCAAAAGGGTATGAGTATACATTACGTGGCATGCAATTTAAGGCCATGACTCCGGAACCAGTTGTCGGTGTCCATGAGGCCTGTCAGTAGGATGTATGTGTCAGCTGGTGTATTGACTATGGCGCCTAGTATGCAGTCATCTTTGAACATTGTCAGCCTCTACCTTCCCATGTCTGCTTCCACATCTGAGAATTATATGCCGAACATGAGCGGTCCCAGGACAGAGCCCTGTGGGACACCACTTGTGACTGGCTCTGGGTCTGATATGGCACCAGTGAGTTTGATTGTAGGGTTTCTATCCGTTAGCTGGTTTGCAACCCATCTTGTGACATATGGATTTACATTTCAGCTGTTTATCATGTCTATGATGCCAGAGTGCGGTATTGTGTCGAAAGCCGTAGGCAAGTCCAGGTAGGCTGTATGGACCGCTGTGCCCTCGTCAATGGCTCTAGTGACTGACTTGAAAAGGTCAACCAGGTTCATAAGGCAGGAGTTTCCACAGGGGTTGACTATACACTATTCTGCATTTAGCTTGTTGACATGGCTGTGGCACCACTTGTGTGTTTCTATCTGTGCCTTTTGTAGGTTGCTTGTGTCAGCTGGAGGGTCCAATATGGTGGCCAGTTTGTAGCCCTCTGCAAACCTGTTCAGACAGAGTCCATCCATGTTGGCCTGTACCTATGTGACATATATAGCATACAAGAGAGGTCCCAGGACCATGCCTTGTGGGATGCCAGTTGTACCTGGTTTGCAGTCTGCCATGGCTACAGCATGTCTGCCAGGTCAGTTCTGTCCTTGAGCTGGTTTGCAACCCATCTACTTGCATAGGGGTTTATAGTTAGGCTGGTGAGCTTATCTGTACCGCCAACTAGGGTATTGTATGGAAGGGTTTAGCAAGGTCCAGATAGGCTGTGTGATCAATGTTCCCCACATCAATGGGCTTGGTGCACATTTCACATAAGTCAGACATGTGTAAGGGGCAGGATCTGCCCTATGACAGCCACACTGGGTAGGGTCCAGTGTCTGTAGGTACCCAATCTCATTATTCATGGGATCCATGATCATCCTCTCCATTACTTTGCCAACCTAGATAGTCGGGGTTGAGGGGTGATAGTTTGCAGTATCTATTCAGGCACCCCCTTTGTGGTGTGGGACCACTGTTGCTGTACACTGCTCTTTGGGTACATATCCTGTGGTAGGACTGATAGTGCACAGTAATGCTATTTGCTGTTCCATTCTTCTTACAGTACTTGTTGGACACAACCCAGGACACCATCTGGTACCATTGATGCTGTGTGCTGTGCTTTGTGGATGCTGGCTGTTACCTCAGCATCTGCAATGTCGGGGGGCCAGCACTCTCTGGGATAGATATTTGGCAGTTAGGTGCTGGTGGGGAGGTTGGAAGGAATCTGTTCGGTAGGCTGTTAGCAATGTGTGGGTTTGGTGTATTGTTTGTGATATTAGAGTGCTGCAGAGCATATCTGTGGATTATCACCATGGTTCCTACCATCAGGTAGGACAGCTGTGTGATAATCCTTTGTGTTCTGCACAATTTGTATCATCATAGGTTCATACTAGGCTATCTGTCCTGGCCTTCTTTGAGCACAGACAGACTGTGTGTGGGTCTCAACACCCCTTGCAATGTGCATATTATGCCCATGTAGGGTTTACTTTCCTAGATGTGACACAGGGATGGCCCCCAGTGTACACCTACTATCTCCCATGCACTTCATTGGATTTCTCTTGTTGAGTTTGTGTGTGGAGCTCAGCCTATCATGGACTGGGATTCTGTTCCAGAGTGTCCTGAGCTTCTGGGTTATGGATCTGTCCCTCCAGCACATCCTATTAATCTATGTGTAGAGGTTCAGATATCTCACTGTGGTGTGTCTGCTGGATTTCGGGTTTCTGCAGTGGAGCATGTCCATTCATTCTGGATTGGACATGGCCTTGTACATCAGGCATACATCACCTCTGACTGTGCAGTATGCTTCTGAATTGGGCTGTGGTTTCTTCATCCAGGCTGCAGATGTCCAATGTTTGGAACCTTTATCCTGTTGGTGGGGTACATTTGGGGTCTTTCTGACTGTTGCATGTGTAAGGTAAGGTACATCCGAACTGGGGCATAGTTGTCACGTATGGGCCTGATAAGGGAAGAGTATGGGGGCACAGTGACCTCTGTAGCTCTACATGTGCATCCTTTCATATTAAGGTGGGCAATATAGTGGGTCTTCCTGGCCACCTTGGCAATGTGAGTGTCACATGACAGGTTACCATTCACTTGTGTCCCTAGGTCCATGATTACTTCTTCCATACATAATGGATTGCCACCTATGTCATACTTTGTGTGTGCCTTGTTTGGTATTTGTTGAGACATTCATACTCTGAAGTGTCTTCAGGAAGGCTGGCTGGGGTACCTGGGTTTGTGTGTGTGGTCTGTAGCAGGCTTCAAACAGGTACACAGTTTGAGACAGTGTTACTTGCCCGTGGATAGTCCATGCTGCTTCTTGCTGTGGTGCCAACCTGGGGGTGTGGTTATTCTTGATAATTACTGGTAGCCACACTCCTATTGTCATGTGTTCCATGTTTTGGAGCTGTAGAGCATGGTATGAGGCATAACCTGGTAGTATTAGGGTGCTCTTCTGGGCCTTGCCCAGGTTTCTGTTACAGAACACATATTACCATTCTCCATGCTGTGGTGGGTTTGGTCTGCATGCACCTTGCAGGTTAGACTTCTGGCTTTGGGTAGCATTACATCCAGGTTATTATCCCTTGTGCTACCTATGGTGGTGGGTTTGTGTTTCCAGACTTACCTATTACAGGCACAGTGGGGGTGACAACAGTCTTTGCCAGTATCTACACAGCCAGGTGTGCTGGGTGAGTGCCATCCCTAGCAGGTGGGGCAGCATGTCTTGCTTGGCATGTCAGCCCAGGCTGTCAGACATGTGTTCCCCCTTGCTAACAGCAATGTCTCAGCCAATTATTGTACTTGATCTTGTTGTCTTCATAGTGTGGCATCATGCTTGGTGAGGGTGAGATGTTAGGTTGGGTCTTCATGTTTGCATATACTAGATGGTGTTACATTGCTTAACACATGGCAATCATGCCTCAGGTGGTGCTGCAGGGCTGCCTCTGTCGGATGCACATACTACACTCCCTGTACATGTTTGAGAGAAGGTTGTATCATGTTAGGCATCCCTGTTACTGTATGAGTGAGTCAGAGAGAGGTATAATTCCCAGGGTTCCTACTGAGCCAGTGTATGTGCTATGCGTTGCCTCTTTGCCAAGGCCAGGACATAATGGGCACGCCTCCTTCTGCCTACTGGGGCAGGCTCAAGTTGTTCCTCCTCCGAGTCACGCTCTGCCTGTGATGGCCTTGGCAATGGTGGGGGGCTGTTTGTCCCGGCCCTATGCTGGTCCTGCTGCAGCTGTTTTTGCAGGATCATATTATGTAGCATAGCACATACCATGACAATTTAGGTACATGTAGTTGGTGAGTAGTGCAAGGCTCCACCAGATGTGTTCAGCCGGAACCGTGACTTGAGCAGCCGAAACACACGCTCTATTACATTACGTGTTTGTGCGTGTGCCTCATTATGGCATTCCTGTTCAGGTGTGTGTGCGTTTCTGATGGGTGTCATCAGCCACGGCTCCAGTGCATAACCTGCAACCCCCACTAGGTGACCATGTGGGATGTCCCCACTGGCAAATGTCTGGTACAGCTGCGTCAAATGCCAGATATGGGAATCATGGTAGCTCCCAGGGCAGCCAGCACACACATTCATTATTATGCCCTGGGCATCACACACAACCTGGCAGTTGATGGAGGGGAAGCCCTTGCGGTTAATGTAGGCCCTACCCCATTCACCGGCTGGTGCTTTGATGCATATGTGCGTGCAGTCTATTGTACCCACTAACTCAGGGTATTCCGCTATTTGCTGGAAGAGACACATATTGCTGGCCAATACCTCACGGGCATTGGGGAAATATACATGATCACCGACATGTGCTGACATGGCATCCAGGAACTGGTGCAGTACCCTGGAGGCTGATGCCTGTGATATCCCCATCATATCACCAGTTGGTCTATGGAAGGTACCTGTTGCTAGTATTCTTAGGCCAACACATACCTTGGTTTCCACTGGGATGGGTTTCCCTCTGTTGGTTCTGTGTGTGAGGCGTGGCATGCACAACTCAACGATTTGCTGCAGGAGGTCTCTGTCCACACTATAGCGGTCCACTATCTCCAGCTCATGTAACCCCTGGTAGGTGACCCTGGGCCTGTACACTCTTCTCCGTCTCCTCACTGTTGGTTGTCTGGCAGCATTTCCATTGTCACCACCTTCAGCAAGTCTCCTATGTCTCCTTATGACAGCTATGGCAGCCCCTAGCATGTTTGGTCTGAGTGCAACTTTTTCAGTTTTCACTTCTACTAGCTTACTCCTGTCATGCAGTGTCTCTTGAGAGAAACATACTGCAATGCTGTTTGCAGTGTTTTAAGTGCTGGGCTGGGCTTGTATTCTGCCTGTGTAATTGCCTGCTTCTAATTGTTTTCACCTGCTACCTCTACAAGTATTCCCTGCTAGTTTCCTACTATTTCTTCTGCTTCCTTTTCCTCTCCGTTTCCTCAGGGGGGAGCAGCGCGCATACCAGCAAAAACATGCTCACAGTGGCTACCACACATGCACACATGCTTACACGGACCAGAATCTGCTTATTCGGATTAAAACGCATGCACACCAGTGCAAACAGGTCTACAGATCTTTAAACAGGCTCCTACATGCTTACTTTGCCTTACACGCGTGCACTCTGTCTTACTCGCGGCTCCCAGCGTGCACACGAGCGCATGCACGTACAGCAAGAAACTTTGGTTTTGGCCACAGTGTACACCTTCCATTTCTTGACTTTCCCATGCTTATCTGTTGATACTTCTCTTTTTTATGCTGTGTGATTGACATGGTTCACATACCACTTTGCTCCAATGAGCTTGATTTCTTCCTGACATTCCCCCCTGTGATGTCACCTATCTCCTAATCTGTTACTCCCCCTTATCTAATTCTTACACTACACGGAATGTGCTCATTTGCTATGTGACAGTATGATTCACTATCCTACCACTCATTTACATAGGATTACCTACTAATGCTTAGTTACATGTCTTACACTCAGCTTCCCTCCTTAGCAACCACTAGACGGTGGCCATGTTGCTTTTGGTCTGCTAGTCCCTGCATTGCAAATCCATGCATTACATAAAACCCACATTTGTGGGTTTCAAACCTTTATTTTTATGTTTTATATAGCGCAGCCCATTTGCGCAGGGCTGCGCTGCATTTAAACATCGCCGATCTCCAAAAAAAAACAACTTATTTTATTTCATGTTTGCATCAGGTTACCATGCCAATGGCCACATATTTGGCCATTGGCATGCTGACTGCAACATTTGCACACTTTATTTGGAGCTGTCATTGCTTCGTTGTGTTATTTGCAGTAACGTACTCAGTTGTCAACTGAGTACATTTCTGCAACTAACACGACTCTTACACGGGCTGGTTTCAGCTTCGTGGATCGCTAATCTACCTCATTTGCATGCCTTTCGGCTGCAAGTGGGGTGATTAGCATATCCACACCCTGCCTGTGTAAGAGTCGTTTTAGCTGTCTCTTACATGGGATTTCGGGCTGTTCCTGGATCGCGATGGCTGCATGGAGTCTTACACGACTCTTAGATTCCGTGCAAGCCATCGTGAATCCTGCCCATAGTGTTTTGCTTCCATTTAGTTTGTTGTTAATCTTATGTGCATTTGTCCAAATTTTATTTTGGCAAATTTATTAAGCAATAGTTTAACTTGTATAACCTCATGAGCACTGCACATCAAAGGTGGTAAAACTTTACATGATGTAACAATCATCTCCCTTGGAACACAGACAACATCCACTATTTACCTGTTCCCTTTTAAGTTTGTTTACAATCTGTAACAACTTTTGTTCTTGAATATGTTTTGTCAATAATTTCCTTACTAATGTTGTAGAATCAATAATACCGCAGTGCGTTTCTAGAAAATTAATGTCTACAGCTATTGTGATTTTCACTCCTCTGTTTTATGGCAGAAATGTATGACATCCTCTAGGTCATTAACACTTGGCTTTGGTGGTCTATACACTCCAACAATTGTAATCTGTGTAAGTGCTATCTTTATTGTCACATTTATGCACTCTACAATGTTGATGTTAACATCAAAAATGTAAAAATCACTGGTCTCATAACAATCTCTAATCCCTATCATAACACCTCCAGCTGATTTTTTGATAGAAAATCTGTTACAGAAAAAGTATATAACATATTTCACAAACAATAACATCAATATTATATAAATACAATAGCTTCTCCAAAAGAAGAAAAAAACTTTAATACCATCACTTCTTGTATTTACAACCAGCATAGATAAATCATAAGTTCATAGGTGTGTACTAGGCTAATGGCCCTGGGGCCTTTACACGCCTAGCCCATAGAAGTGCCCTGGCATTGTGCTGTCCATCGTTAGATCCCAGTGCCTCTATCAAGTAGATCCACTGGAGTGAACTTTCCATTTCCCATCCACTCATGAAGATTTCTCCTGAAGAAGGCTAGTGAGGTGCTCTGCTTGACATGTATGGGGAGTCTGTTCCAGAGCATGGGCAGTCTCTGGGTTATGAACCTGTCCCTCCAGCATGTTCTGTTGATTGTGGTAATGTGGTTGAAGTCTCTGGAGCATGTGGTGCGGAGGGATTGCGATTTCTTTAGATGTAGTATTTCTAACGGAGCTGGGTCAGACATGGCTTTGTAAGTCAAGCAAAGATTGCCTCTTAGTAGATGATATGAGACAGAAAATAGCTGGAGTTTTTTGAGTCTGTCCTTGTAGGACATGTGTTTAAGGCCTAGAACCCTCTTTGTGAGGTACTTTTGTGGCCTCTCCAGCAGCTGCAGGTGTCTAGTGAGGTACATGTCAAATGGGGCATTATACTTTATGACTGGTCTAATGAGGGAAGAGTAGAGAGAAATGATGACCTCTTTCTTCTTGGATGCAAAACCCTTGGTAATGAGATGTGCCACATAGAAGGACTTTCTGACACACAGGGGCAATGTGGTGGTCGAAGGAGAGGTTGGTGTCAACCTGTGTCCCCAGATCTCTTATAACACCTTCGGTGTTTGGTAGGCTCCCATCAATGTGGTAATTAGTGGCAACTGAGTTTTCCCGAAGGGGATGATGATGCATTTTTTGGCATTAAGCTTAAGGGCATGGTTTCAACACCAGTCATTGGTCTCAGTGAGGCCTTTCTGTAGGATGTCTGCATCACTTGGGGAGTTAATAATGGCACCCAGCTTGCAGTCATCTGTGAATTTGGTCCCTCTGGACTTCTGAGAAGTAGATACCAAACAGGAGAGGACCCAAGACCAATCCCTGTGGGACTCCACTCGTGACTGGTCGGTAGTTTGACTTGGAGTCCACTACTTTCACACTGTGTGTTCTATCTGTGAGCCAGTTTGCAACCCACTGAATGATATAGGGACTGATGCCTAGTTTGGTGAATTTATCAATAATTCCTGAGTGAGGAATGGTATCAAAGTCCTTGGCCAGGTCAAGGTAGGCTGTATGAACTGCCTTACCTTCATCCACCGCTCTGGTGACTGACTCAAAGAAGTCAACCAGGTTGAGCAGGCATGATCTACCTTTCACAAAGCCAAATTGCATGGGATCTAGAGTTTGGAGATTCCCTATATCCTTGTTAATTAGGTCCATGATGATGTGCTCCATAGCCTTACATATCAGACTCGTCAGGCTAATTGGGCGATGATTTCCAGGGTCTGTAGTCGCTCCTCCTTTATGGAGAGGGATGACTGTAGCAGTGTGCCATTCAGTAGGGACAAAGCCTGAGGTGAGGTTGTGAGTAAACAGAGCACACAGATATGGTGCCAGTTCACTTTGGAATTCATGTAGAACACAGCCAGGGATATTGTCCTGTCCCATGGAAGCTGTATTCCTGGCCTTAGACAATGCAGCTTTAACCTGTGCTGCAGTAATGCAGGGTACGTGGCATTCTTCTAGTATTGAGGTTGGTCCTTTAGGGGACAAGATAGGAGTAAAGTTGGCACTGACTCTGTCAGCCAGTATGTTGGCAAATGGAGGTACCATTGTGCAGTAACTCAGAACAAATCTGGGTATTGCCATGAAGATTATTGATATAACTAAAGAAGGCTTTGTGGTTGTTTTTAGTGTCTGCCACAATTCTGCCTTCATAGCTGGCTTTGGAGGTTTTGATGAGGGATCTCAACTTTTTGTTGAGGCTAATAAGGGAATTTTTCCAGTTTTGGGACTTCACCTTTTTCTGTAACAGTTTCTTCCTTCTGTTGTAGAGTTTATTAATGGAAGTGGACCACCAGGCTGGCTTCCTTTTCTGGAGGACAGCATCTTGGTTTTGTTGGGTATGGCTAGTTCCATGCATTTATGTATGTTTGTACAGTGCATTGGTGTATGATTCAGCAGTCATGCAACTATTTTCCATTGGCCTGGGTGCCATGAAGTTAGCCACCTCTGTTTTTAGGAGTCCAAAGTTGACTTTGGAGAAGTTTTTCATGGTGGATACCTTTATGATGGGTGTAGGTGAGATGTGTATTTCCATGGTGATTAGTTTGTGGTCAGATCTAACCAGGGAGGAATTGACTATTGGTGTAGAGGAACAGTTGCCCATGTTAGTAATAACCAGATAAAGGATGTTGCTTCCTCTAGTGGGGGTAAGAATGAGCTGGTCTAGGGCACTGTAATTGATGAATTCCAGGAAGCGTTGGGCCAGTACATTAGTGCTTGAGTAGATTTCCCAGTTGATGGAGGGGTAGTTGACGTCTCCTAGTATGAGAGTGTTGAGTTGGACCTTGATAGATTCTAGGGTGCTTGGGAATATAGAGTGAGAGTCTAGGACATGGTTGGGGACCTATAGCAGGCTATGACCTGGATCGCAGTCTTACCCAATGTTAGTTGTACCTGATGTATCTCAGATGCATTATGCTGGGCTACTAGTCTGGAGATGTGCATATCCTTTATGAATATGGAGGCACCACCTTCTTTGCAGCTTTGGTCCATGTTTTGGGGCCGAAAAGTGTGGAATGAGTTATAGCCTGGTAGGGCAGGGATGCTTTCTGCCACTTTAAACCATGTTTCCATTACAGCTCAAATGTCGATGTTCTCCATTTTGAGGAGTGCTTCGAGCAAGTGCATCTTGAGATTTAGACTTTTAGAGATGAGCAGCATGACCCTCAGATTGCATTGATTTATAGCTGTTACAGTGGTAATTTGGTCTTTGGAACACTGCCTAAAAAAGGCATTATAGGGGTGGCAAGAGCCTTAGACAGTACCCGGAAACCCAGGGGTGACAGATGCAGGCCATCTCTGGCAAAGCGTTGAGGTCTGTCAGTCATGTCATAACAACAGACAGATACTGGATCCCCTTAGAAGGGCACCAGAAACTTAGCCAATTGTTGAGGTCAAAGTGGTCAAGAGGGCCACATAATCCAAGAGCTCCACCATGTCTCTTTTGATGTAGTCCAGGGAGGTATGTCTCAGGTCATTCACACCCACATGGACAATGACAGAGTCATACTTGTACTTGTTGTGGAGTAACCTGAGTGCATGTGTTATATGTCGGATTCTGACACCTGATAGACAGCTGACTGTTACCTTCTCCTTATTAAATCTAGTGAGTGGGACATATGTGTGCCTCACTATTGAGTCACCTATGATTAGTGTATTGGGCAAGGTGTTTAGCCTTAGGGACTTAGGTTGAGAGGCACACTGTGGAGGTGAACTATGTGTCCTGTGGTTTGTGCTGTGTTGTGGTGGTCGAGTGGGTTTTTGTCTTGGAGGTCTCTGCTGTTTGAATAAATTTCTATTGAGTGCCTCCATGAAGGTGAGTGTGTGGTTTGAGTTTTTATGTGAGAGCTGTGATAGTGGGTGTTCTGGAGGGCTATGTGTTCCATATGGTGTGGTGCAGGTGGGGATCTTCTCTTGACTAGCTAGTCCGGTCTTGGCTGGAGAGTGCATAGCTTCCAATTTGGTGATATAAGTGTATCTCTCACAAGTCTGAGTGTTGGGAGTTAAGAAGAGAGGGCTGTCTCTGTACATGAACTAGTTGCTACACTGCCTCAGAATGCCCAAGTGCACCAGTTTAATAGGAGAAAGCAAGGGAACTGCCCTTTAATCATGCCAGGAGGGGTGGTCATAACTATTAAGTACTGGACCTATTTCTGTGAAGAACGACTAGTGCCGATGGCTCTTAGGTGTGCTATAATAATTGCTGTAAAAACCTGTTGAAGGGCAAAGTGATTAGGCTATTTGAAGTGCAAGAGAGAAAGAACTAGCAAGATCTAAGGGAAAAACTGAAGAGCAGACTTTCTGGCACAAGTGATAGTTTACCTCAGCTCGGTGCCGCTGACCGGAGCTTAAACAAGCACAAACATGTGCAAACATGGGCTTTTAAACCAGAAAGTTGAAGGGGGCAGAAAAACTGCTCAAATGGCCACTAAACTACAATTTCTGGGCCAGAAACCACTCCTCTTGTGGTAGATAGGCTATCTACTGCTTACCACTCCCACTGATAAGCTAGAAGGCTTCCGTCCAACACAGAAAGGCTTGGGGGGCTCAGAAGCTTACAAACAGTCCTGGATACAGCAAATCTGTATCTGGACTCGACTAGTTACAGGAAAGGTGGGAAACAAGTTTAGAACTTTTTTTTTTTTTTTTTTTTTTTTTTTTACAGAAAAGCAGCTAAAACAGCAGTAAAACCATTCAATTTTTTTATATCTGTAAACTGGTACTTTTCTGAACTGTCAAACATCCTGTCTTGTCAAATATTGTAATATATATCTGCTGCAAAAAATCTATTCCCTTGTCTTGACAAGTAGACTTCATCCTGTCTAAATAACATATGTGCCCAAAATTAAGTTTGGATGTTCTACTTATTCCTGAGTATTAAAAAAATATATAAAAATAAATAAACACAGTAGTGTCTTTTTTGTTTAGTATATTTTCTGTTTGCTTTATAGCCATTACTTCATTTCTTTTTCTTCCTATGTATTTAATGTTTCTCCTTTTCTTTCTCTTTCTTTCTTTTTCTTTCTTTTTTTCAACTTGCTCTGAATCCTTAGACTGCTGTATATGTGTATCCTGAAGTCTAAAGTTATCATCTGCAGCATCATGTTTTTTCTACTTGCTCTGAATCATCAAACTGTTGTATACATGTATAATGAAGTCCAAAGTTGCCATCTTTAGTATCATCTTTAATAGGTGCTGAGTGATTTATCCTAGTAGATGATACATCCATTCCTAAATGTGTTCTGTTTGTACTTTGCCTAATATTATTTATCTCGTTAGCTTAATTATTAATGCGTGTAACAGTTTTTCAAGCCATGCTAATTGCACAAGTACAATCATCTTCAGTATGTCTAGATTAACTGTCAGTTATAGTAAGTAAATCACCCTACATTTGACATGAGGAATACAAGTCTCCAATGTTATTATGTGTTATTTTTATATAAAGACAGCATTTAGTACACTAGTCTTCTGCAAATCTTTAACGGCATACTCATTAAACTAAAGAATTTTAAAAGAAACAAAAATATAAAAATTGGTAATATGAGAATTCATAGATAATTAAACAACTAGTAATTTAAGTCAAATTGTGTTAGAAATTGCACAATTTACAAATAAATATTAAATAAAGTACACTGATCTTTGATTTTGCTTTACATTAAATATTGAGTATAATAATATAGCCTACACTATTTCTTGTTGATTTTAGTGACATAATAAGGCTATTCCAAGTCTTGCGCTTGTTAACAAGGTCAAATTTGTGTGTGTTGCTATTGTCTGGAGTGCTCCATTCAGATTTTTCTTTCTATTTTCCATTTTTATAAATAATTCATGTGACTCATTAATGATCGTGTAGGTACTATGCTAAGCCTACATGACGTAAGGGTGTTAGGATGATGAGCAGTAGCTCTTATCAAATATGCATGTTGCTAATCATGCCTACACATTTGCAAGCACCTTTTCATGGCCAGCAGTAGTGTTTACAGCCACGGAAAGGTTGCTTGTAAAAGCACAGAATGTGAACAAAACTGTTTACTTATAGGCTAAGCTAAGATACGAGCACACCCTGTAGTCCTAAAATATTAAGGGCAAGTACAGTGAAAGAATTATGAATGAGGGGAACTGAAATGGAGGAATTGTATACAAATAATAATGGTTTGCACTGCATAAGAATTCATATGGAAGTTGGCTAAATTTTAGTCATATACTGCAGACAAATGTGTGAAGTGTCAAAGAAGGATTTCTAACAGAAATCCTGCCATATTGATGTAATGATATCTGGAACATCAATAACAATACTGGTGTTATGCACATAAATAAAAATGGACAGGTTAATAAAGGATGTGATAAGAGTTATAAGACTGCAGTGTAACAAAGGGGAGTTAAAATGTGATATACATGCTAATAAAATGCTGAGCTGAAATAATAGTTATCAAGGACAGAAGATACACTATGGAATGAATGCACAGTCTGAAGTAATTGCATATGAGATGTACATACAGGGGATTTATGTATGCAAGCCAAAACAACTGCTGCATTCTCCACTTCAGCATGTACACACATGAGCAAATGAACCTTACAGCTGTAATACCATGTACATCAAAAATGGACATGTTTTTGTAAAGAAATGTCAATGGTACCCATATGAGAGGTATTTATTGCCTATATACATAATAGACAAGTAAGTGTTGTATAGTCATGTAGATGTTAACTGGTAATACACATCAATAAGTGACAAATGACAGCACAAATCAGATTATATTACCTGATTTCAAGTTATTCATTGTTAATTTTCTAACATCTTACTCATCATTATACTGGGCATTGTCACATGGAATTCCAAGGAAGAGTAACATAACAGCAATTCAACAGCATTAACTCATGAAAGTTGTAACAGAGGATCAAAACCAGTTTATGATGGTCTAGCTGTATAACATACAGTAAGAAACATTTATGGAAGCCGTCGTCTTCCATTGAGCTGTATAGTGCAATGAAAACAATAGCAGTAAAAAAAAAAGGTCCAGATGAAGACATGAAGAAAAGAACGTAATTCTTCTAGGAACAGGTAATACCTGTGAGCAATGGCTCACATGATAAATAATCTTAACATGTCATGTCTGAAGACATACCAGTGCAGATATAAGACAGATGCATAAGAACAGTGAATGCACCAGCGTTGACGTGCTTACAGTGCTTTCCTATCACAGGGAGTATTGTCGCCCTACCTTGTTGGACTAGGCCCTGAAAAAGGCGGCCCTATGACTGCTATAACTATTATCTATGTGTAATCCACTGTTGTCTGACAGACAGACAGATGTTGCTGGATTCAGATCCCTGCCTATTATACAAGGCTCTCTCCAGACCTCTGTAGTGACTGCATGTGCCACATCATATAACAATGGAGGCTCTCATAAATAACTGAAATGAATGTGTGCATTAGGAAAGGAGTTACGAATATAATATGAACATTCAGATTTAGTCAGAATGCTCGAAAGGACCTACACATGTTACTGTCCACATGACAGTGAACAGTACAAAACCAATGCTTCTTTGACAAGGAAGCTGTTTCCATCATGTGGTACACACACTGCCAAAGAATCAAACAACAGTCTGTCTTTGTAGGTATGTTATACAAGCCAGTTATCAATGCATGTGCCACAGAAGCACTCACAGAATGACATGCACCAAATTACCATTTTACTGTCATACAATCACAAGCTGTGATAAGATCTCATTATCCAACTTAAAAATTTGATAAGAATAACTAGATACAGTGGTGCTTATGTAATGTCAGTACAGTAAGATAATGTTGCCCTTTTAGGAATTGAACAGCAATCTATGTGACTCTACCGACTAATGACATGTGGATAAGCCACAAGCACCACAGTGCAAGTCTTAACACAACTGTGACACTTCAGCTATGCTAACTGATTACATCAGATATATGTGCTGTACACAGTCTGTTTGAGATAAGGGATAGTGGAAGTCTCTCCCACTTTAAATGCACATATAGTAACTGTGGTAGATGCCATTCATGCATTACAGTATAAGGCCCAAGAATGCTTACAGGCACTGAATATGGATGTTATGAGCATTTGGCAACAGAAAATACATGATTTTGTATAGAATGAATGCAACACAGTAGAAGTATCACTATAATTGTGAGATATGTTGGTATTTCAAGGCGTTACATCGCGTTACTGTTGGAAGAGGTATGTGTGCCTGTAACTGCTGTACTTAGTCAACAACTTACAGAATTCTGTCTCATTCCCTCGTGACAGAGGATAACATTTCCTACATATGTTAAATAAAGACAATGTATTCAGATGTCAACATTATGCTTAAAAAATTGCTACATGAGAAGTTCTGATATCTTGCTGTAAGAGGAATCAACACCTATACCTGTACACAGCTGATGTGTTTGACAACAGTATAAGCGACATGTACAGTCACAATAAGACTGACACAATGTAGTCTGAGCAGTAATGGCTGGATCTGAACTAGCTACCTAAGATCACAAGCTGCAGATTAATGTCTGAATTGTAAGCACCACATGAAATGCTGAGGTACAAATGAAACAGTGCACATTTAAATGGATGAAATTATCACTGTGTATTAGCTGGTTGTTTATGCTAAAAAGTAGTCAAAGTGTACAGCTACACATCCTATATGTATTTGAAGATTAGTATACACAGTATGAGGTAGACACTCTGACAGATGGCATCAAATATCCTACATTTGTTGTTACACAATGTACAAAGCACAGTATCAAAGTCATGCAACACAGGAGAATTCACACTGCAACTGTGAGATATTACAGTTATGGCAGCATTGTGTAATCACTGTGCTGCCAATTTTTTTTTTTTTTGGGGGGGTGTGCTAGGATTTGATAGTGTAATAGTGTCTCACAGTAAATCTATCTCATAAGTAGAAGTGTACATAAAGGTGTTTGTGAGATGGCCAGCTTTGTATGACAGCAATCACAGTCACACTATTTAAGCACTGATGGACTTGAGCCACCTACCTAACAGTTATAACATCTATACACGACATTATCAGTAACCAACACAACAGGAGAATACTGACTGCAAGTGAGGCATACAGCATCTATAAAGTGATGACATCAGCAGTGTAATACTAAGGAATTGTGTCTAGTAAAATTACTTTTATAGCCATCTGGGGTTGTAAACGTTGCCAATGCAAATGCATGTAAGCCAGTTCTAAAGACATTTGCAGACACACACACACACACACACACACACACACACACACACACACACACACACACACACACACACACACACACACACACACTTGTATTGTAGAAGTTAAGCATTCCTGTACTGGAACCTCCTGCCCATCTATTTACACATTCTAGAGAATAGTATAAGAAACACTAGCACCACAGGAGAAATGTGAAGAATTAAATCATCAGTGTGTACAATTGCAAAAAATGTTAGGGTTTTGAAAGGTGGGATAAGATAATGGTGGAGTCATCTAGCAATTTATAGCATACAACTTATAACATTTATCCAGAGTAGAAGTTGATTAGGTACTTATTCAGCTAACTGTAAACACCCTCACTCACAGACATAAGTTTCCCATATTGAGCCCTGAACATTCTACCTATCTAGTTGCACAATGTAAAAAACACTATATTAGTTGCTAGCATGACAAAACAAGTCTTACTCTTAAGGGGAGAGAGTATCTTTTGCCAGGATGACCTCATCATTCTGTCTGAGAGAGAATGTTTCTGTAAAAAGTAGGATAAGGGAACTCTGCAGAGTGAAAAACATTATTGTAATGGGAAGTGGATAGAGGAATAAGTGTATTATGCACACATGTTTCCCATGTTGAGCAGCATACCTTATACCTATTTAGTTATACAATCTAGAGAGCACTGTATTAATCACAAACATCACAGGAAAAACCTCTTAAGGAAAAGAGTACACATTTGTCAGGGTGACTTCATCATTGTGTTTCAGAAAGGATGATTCAATAAAAAGTAGGATAAGGGAAATGTGTGCAAATTTAAATGCATTCTTCTCAGGGGAAGTGCATACAGCACAAACTCACAAACCCAGACATACACACACACACACACACACACACACACACACACACACACACACACACACACACACACACACACACACACACCCACACATTTCCCATGGTGGGCATTGAATTTCCTACCTATCTAGTTACACAATCAAGAGAATATTATATTAGTTGCAAGCACCACAGGAGAAGTTTGACTGTTGAGGAGAGACAGTGCATTTTTGTCATCAGTATGTCACAGACAGGATGCTTCAGTAAAAAGAGGGATAAGGGAACTCTGTGAATAGTTAATTTCATTCTTCTCATGGGAACTGGATACTGCACCAATAATTGCATGCATTGAACCACACACACACACACACACACACACACACACACACACACACACACACATTTTCTATGCTGAGCATTGAATATCCTATCTATTTACAAAATCTAGAGTGCACTTTATTAATCACAAGCATCACAGAAAAAGACTGACTTTGACAATGAGGAATAGCACATTGTAATATTTTCGAAAACCCACTGTTTGTAACAGATGATAGTGTGCATCACAAGTTGTGCAACAAATATATATGTGTGCACAGGACAATTGTTACATGCAATTACATACTTCTCTACTAAAATTTAGATAGTGTTCTTCATGTATCGTGCGTCTCTTTGGGACATTAACAGGTTTCACATTATTGGATGCTGTAGACATTTGCTGCTGTACACCAGTGGATTATCAATCAAACTATTCTTTAGTTTCATGACGATTGTACACTTGTATTCTCATACTTGCACTATATACATTACCAAAACAAACATGTAAGTCATACGTAGGACAATACATTGCAGAATAACAGTGATGGATTATGCGAGAATAGGTCAACCAAACTTGTAACATAGTTGCACGAATAACTATTGTAGAGCAGACATACATTAAACAACTGAATTAACTGAGTTGTCATCATTCTGAAATCAAGACCCCTGTTGACAAAAATAATACAAACATTCAACCTAAAACAATAATTAATGTGATTTTTTTTACTCTTTGAGCACAGTGTTGCCAAGTTGAATTTCCCTGCTGAAGGCAAAGTATAGGTGTGTGCATAATCATATCTTAACAGCGTTGAATTTAGAATGGGAATTACAGTACTGTGTGTTGCTCTATGCCAACTTTCATGCAAAGATCAATACAAGACAGGCTTTACAACAGGGAGTAGGCACATTAATATAGCAGCAGGATAATGATGTGTAATGGAAAGTTGTAGCTAGTATTTATGGACACAGGAGTCCAACAAAACATTCTCAAACATTTTTTCATCCATCTGGAATTGAACCTTTACAGCATTGGAAAAAAAGCTTTTATACCTTAGTATTATCTAAGCATACCAAATAGGAGGCCATACTTTTGATAGTTCACATTTGACAGCAGATTTCAGCAAACATGGATTTATCTATTCATCTTCATTACCTTACTGACTGCTGTCATCCAAACATCCATCTGTTCAGCTTGTTGCAAAGTACATTTAACTTAATATACATAGCTAAGTGCAAAAGAGTAATGCAGTGAAGGAAATAAAATCACAAGATATTGCTAATGCAGTGAAGGCAATAAAATCACAAGATATTGCCATAAGCTGTGTACTTCTATTTAGCCTTATGATCATTTGTTGCCCGGCACCAGACATTGTGCAAAAGCAATGGCTGAAGAATAATGGTACAGAAGGGAGAAGGTATATTAACAGGGTGAGATGGAGTCAGGGGAAAAGTAACTTATAACAAAAAGGGGATAATGGTGGCTCATAATATTTAGACAAAAGGTAGACATCAAGGAGTGTAAAATAACAGTTAGTAAAACTTAACTAATGGCTGGATTAAAACCCATGAAAGTAGTAAAACAAATCTATCTTTATATATATATCTATATATATATATATATATATATATATATATATATATATATATATATATATATATATATATATATATATATATCAGCATTATTTTATCATGCCACAAAGTGATTATTACTTTATAACATTTAAATAATATAGTTGAAGCACAGTGACAACTCACTGAAGCAGAAGGGGTGAACACAGGGAGACAGAGACAGATGCAGAGAGGAATAACAATACATTTTGGGGGACATGTAGGACCATCTGTACAGTGTGTTACTCTTTCTTATTAAATCATTATTAATCTGTCCTGCTCTATACAATAAAGTGCTTGATATAGGGAGAAATAATGTGTAGGAGAGAGCTAAAAACATGGAGACATAAGCAGGATAAGGATGGCTTACTAACTTTCCCTGTTCTTGCTGCAGTGTTTTGACAAAATATGTCTTGCTGCACTCTTCAAATGTTATGTTAGTGAAATGTTATATCTGAAGAGCAATCAAACCCATGACACTATGTGAAGACATTTGTCTATAAACAGGCTGAAGAACTGCTGCATTAACTGTTTCACAGTACAGATTTTAATCTGCCTTTGCTCTGTATTCTCATAGTGCAGCAGATTTAACCACATATATGTGTTGGCAACTTGACCACCCACTGTGGACTGAACTGAAATCATCAGCTTTTGCCATAAGAAGTTAAACAGCATTCACTCTCATTCAGCGTTGCTGTACTATGCCAATCTCAGTGCAGATGCCAAGGACATAGAGCCTATATTACAAGATCGAAACTTTAGTTAATCGAATAAAGATCGATCTTGTAATATCAAAACCTAAAAATCTTGAACGGCCGTATTAACCCAGGGAAACACTTCCCTTGGCCATTATGTGGATTATGCCCCTTTCTCCAATTTGGAGCAATCTCAGAGTTGGTATATTTAGTTGGGAGGGTGTGTGGGGCACAGCCCCCCACATCAAGGGGTGCCGGGTGCCAAGCCGCCTCTTAATTTGGGATTTAAATTATTTTTGATGCAGCCAAGGGAAGTGTTTCCCTGGGTTAAATTAGCCATTCAAGATTTTTAGGTTTCGATATTACAAGATCGAACTTTAGTTATTCGATTAAGTAAAGTTTCAATCTTGTAATATAGACCCAGAACATAAAATGAAGCCTTTTCTGGTCATGCGTATTGTGCATAAATTTACTTTTTGACCAGATTAAATGCGTGAAAAGGGAGATAATAGGATAGTGGTGAAAATGGGGCTAGAAAGCAGAGTGTAAGACACAGGGGAAAGAATACAGGAATATGCAGGAGAGGGATGGCAGAGCACTATAGCCATTCAGTTCTTCACAACATAAATGTTGAATTGTACACACAATTTCCTGTCTTTGGAGAGTTGATGGGTGTTTGTAACAAAATTATATTGTATTGTCAATTGAATCTAATCAAGTGTGTCAGGATGACACATAGGTGAAGTGGAGAGCTATGTTTGGAGCATATTTTTAGTAGGACAGGTTCCTTTTTTTATTATTTTTGTTTTTTTTTTGGGGGGGGGGGAATGTTGGGAAAGATACTTAGGAGAGAGACAGTTAGGTAGATAAATGGGTTAGGAGGCATGCACAGACATACAGGACATAAAAGACAGACAGGGATTGTAATGGACACAAAAGGTTGAGTGGCACCATGATTGGGAATAGGTAGGGAACATCAAAGGTGCACCAATGTCCAGCTTGAGAACAGTGAGAATTTAGTCCTCACTCTCAGAATTACCATCACTGTCAACTGCATTAGCGTCTTGGTTCAGTGCTTGATATAGCATCATCTTTGTAATTTGATGCTGGACCTGCTCAACCCTGCGAATATATGCAACAAGGCCCCTTTTTATGATATACTCCACCAGACTTGTCAAATCCTGCTGGGTGATAAAATTGTCAACTCCACTGGTACTGCCCCCAGAAGGTACCACTGCACCATCAGCCAGGACAGAGCTACCTGATGCAGTTGGTGCAGGTAGGTCAGGGGTTGTGGAGGCAGTACTGTGAACCTGAAGTGCTGAGTGTTTGTGCTGCCATCTGCAGAGGTATGCTGGACTGAGCCACAGTGGTTGGTCTACCCCTCTGTGCTGTAGGACATTTATTTTTCAGTAGCAAGGTATGCAAAAGCAGATTTGCTAATAAATGATACCCCCCCCCCCAAAAAAAAAAACAACAGTAATAAAAGAGACATATAGGGTGATGTGAGATAAAAAGAGATAATTAGATACATGGCATATCAAAGTGCTGTATTTTTTCCAGTAAACATTTTTTGGCAGTACATAAACAATTAGGACAATTTACTATAGTACCCCTTAGCCACATCTATATATGATGGAATGGTATTAATGTCTCATAAAATAAATCTCACTGCTATAATTTAACTAAGAGCAGCTTTTATTTCCCTATGACAGGCAATATGCATTCAAATGTAATAATTGCAATTACCATAACTGGATTGTTCTAACATGTTTATTGCTGCTACTTATTCAGCAAAAAATAGCAATTACTTCTTCTGGGTATTGAAATCACACACATTTAATATGGTGTTCTCATTATCTAATGCAAACAGCAAGACTTATTGGGGAAGGCATGCATGACTGAGATCAAGGTCGAGGTATGATTCATCAAAATGCTACTGAATTTATACCTGAGCCATACTTACCTCATGCCTCTATGAGGCAAATTAATCTCTCCTGGTGCATCTCATGGTTTGCAGTTATTTCCTCTACAGCTGTACAGTACAAAAGCAAAAGTATAAATATAAAACCATGATGACTACCCGCATTGGCTGGCTAGATGATTAATGCCATGTCATAGACAGGTTATGGGTCAGTATACTTAAACAACTGAGGGGTGTTTGTGGTCCTAAATTCAGCCTCCCATCAGCTTAGGAGATCCTGCTTGTGCTTCTTAAGGTCACTATAGTAGTGAAGACATTGTTCCCCAATGCATGGAATGCCTGTTGCATTGGAGCCAGCCTTGGCTAAGCTATTCCAAGCCTCAGCCTTAAAATGAGACCCAATATTATTCTCCTGCAGCAGCCTATGGCTGTAGCACTTTATGCAGAGTGCCACAATATCCAGCACTCCTCCATACACCACCTTTGTGCCCAAAACATAGTACCATTTTCTCCCACCAGCCATATCTGCAAAAGTCAAGCTAACAAAATCTGTCTGAATAGGTGCCAGTTCAGATCTCACATGTAACTGGTATTGTGCAAAGATGTACAGCCTTGCCAACTGCATTTGCACAAATAAAAGCAGATGGATTCCTTGCAGACACATTGACACTACTTATATCGCATAGCAGTAAAGGTGTGAAACATGGCATTGAGCTTTTCTATGTGTAGTGCTCAACCTATTGACACAGGTTCCAGTGTTCAACAATAGAATGCTTAATGGCATGGCTTTTAATACTTGAAGTTTGGAATGAGAATGTAACATACTGTGATGTTGGGGCTTACACAATGTTAAAATATTGTTGTACTAGCTGGGAATCAAACCCATGGGATAAAGTATGCAAAAACTGAAACTTAGCTTATGAATTGGCATTGCCACAAGAGAACTATTTTTAAAGTATAGAAATTAGTCATATACTAATTTCAGAGTCAATGGCAATATACTTTACAGAGGCCCATATTTGCATGGCCTTAATTAGTTCTGCGAATGCATTCCTATGCAAAAGTCATGATTTCTGTTTGTAAATATATTTCAGATGGATGCAGTTGAATGACTGAGTAATACTGGTATGTTACATCCATACTTCAGAAGACATAACTGCTCTGAACACATATTCTGCCCATCATTCATATGCAAGTGAATGTTATATTATATATCATGGGTTCATAGGTATTTA
The DNA here is from genome assembly GCF_019279795.1 of Protopterus annectens. NCBI lineage: Eukaryota > Metazoa > Chordata > Ceratodontiformes > Protopteridae > Protopterus > Protopterus annectens. The sequence goes on along the minus strand of NC_056731.1, from coordinate 1,448,113,492 downwards.
CTAGGCTAACGGGCACAAGAGCCTTTTTAAGCTTAGCTATGCATCCCAAATCTCTGACAAGTTCTGATACCCTTGATAAGTGTAAGCATGGGCCTGGGAGATAAACCATTTACAGGTTACCTGTGTCCATTAGAGACATAGGTGCCAAACCATGGATGAATTTCTGTTTTCCCATCCAATTGTCCAAGTTGCACTTGAATTGGGTTAGGGAGGAACTCTGCTTCACATGGATGGGGAGCCTGTTCCATAGACGGGGTAGTCTCTGGGATACATACCTATCTCTTTATCAGGTCCTATTTATATCACAGGCAAGGTTTAAGTCTTTAGAATGAGTAATTCTGGTGCTATTTGTTTTGTGGATATGCAGGATGTCCATCAGAGTGGTGGGGCCTGACAATGCCCTGTATGCCAGGCATAGATCACCCCTCAAAAGCCTGTAGGAGACAGAATACAGGGAAAGAGTCTTAAGGCAGTATGCATAGTACATTTTACTCATGCCCTGTAGTCTTCTAGTGAGGAACCTCTATGGACATTCCAACTATTGGATATGCCTGCTTAGGTACATTCCAAAGGGGTCATTGTACTCAATGATAGGTCTGATGAATGCTGAATACACTGGAACAATGACTTCCTTGGACTTAGATGCCATACCTTTGTTTATACATTGTGCAACATAGAATGATTTCCTCACCACTGTAGACACACGATGGTCAAAGGCTAGATTACTATCTAAGTGTGTCCCCAAGTTCCTGACTACTTGATCAACTCTAAGGGGTGTGTTGTCAATATAATAGTTTCCAGGGATGGATGACTTCCCAAAGGATATTATCATGCATTTCTTGCATTTAGTTTTAGTCCATGGCTCTGATACCAGTTGTTTGTGTCAGCCCTTCTTGGAGAACATTTGTGTCAGTGTGAGATTCAATGACAGCTCATCTTTGACATGTATAGGAAATTGGATACCCATTAATCTTAGGTTATATGTGAAACATTAATCATAAATGCTAAATAGGAAAGCTTACTTATGCAAGTATTAGCAATAAATTACTTGCGAGAAACAGATCTCTTTAGTTTTACAGGCTTAATCAAAATAATTTGAGAAATGGGCTTCTTATACCCTTTGTAAAAGCATCCTGTAGCTAGATTCAAACCTTTAATTAGGCATGTCCTTTACCTAGGATCACTGTACCTACACATTGTGCCACAGAGGCAGATTTGTGGTAGGTGGAATTTCTCCACTCAGTGCTATACAGAGCTCTGAGGAAAGCTCTCTATTGCCAGTCATGTTTGCCCTCCATAAGGGACCTTAAACTAAAATGTTCACATCTTTCCTTAGGCAGTGAACTGTGTTTGCATGCTGCCAAGTGGAGAGCAAATGTAAATTAAAATGAAAAAAAAAGATAAAAAGTGTGAATACTTGCAATATGATGTTTAACCAGATTTAAACAATGCACCATATGCCTTATTTCTCACAATTCACTTCAGTTACACCTTGTACCACAGAAAAAGTTACATGAAAGTTGTTTTTTCTTCACTGACTACTATCCAGAGTGATGCCATCCACACAATGCTGCCAGGTATTTTTGCACTACATAAGGTAGCCTAAACTAAAATTTTTACTTTTTTCCATAGGTAGTTAGCCACATTTGTATGCTGCCAAGTGGAGAACAAATGTAGATTAAAAATAGCTTAAAAATGTACATATATAGAGAATAAGTGCAATGTGATTTTGGCACAAGATTCAAACAATGCCTCCTGTGAAGTATTTCACTCATTTCACTTAATTTATACCCTGTGCCACAAAAGTGGACAGCTATCAGGAGCATTCTCTATAATAAGCACTGCACATGTTGCAGAGGTCCACCCACCGACAGCGGACATACTTGTTGTAAATAAGGCAGCCTAAACAAAATTTTCACTTTTTTCATTAGGCTGTTAACTATTTTTGCCCCCTGCTGAGTAAAGAGAAAATGTCAAATGCATTAGGAGAAAATATATGATAGAGAAAAACTCTGACAGTAAATTAATGCATTCAGTGTGTGTAAGTAGCAATGACCTGGGTAAGAAGTAAATTCATGTGACGCATTCATCCTTCTCACATCGCATTACAACATCAGAAATGCACTTTGTGAAATGCATTCTCAGATTTGTAGTTACTGACAAATGTGAAAGTGGACACACAACAACTCCCATATTGTTATCAATACTGGAAATATTTGATCTTTAAACAACACAATGGTATCTCAAAATGTGATTAAATATGTATTCAGACACATCTCTGTAAAATCATCATTTAATTGGATTTGAATCATGCATCAGCTGTCCTTTTTCCTAAACTCTCTGCACTTACATCTTGTGCCACAGAGAAAGTTACCTAAGAGGTGTATTTTCTCCAATGAGCACTTTCTAGAGTGCTGATGACAGCACAATGCCACTGGCTTGGTTTGTGCTACATAAGGCAACCTAAACTTAATTTTTCACTTTATTCCTTAAGCCATGGACATTAATTTTTCCCTGCTAAGTGGAACACAAATGTAGAAGGCAGTATTTATCAGCAACATTCAGATAACTCTTTTGGGAATAACAACCTGAAGACACATGAAATGAATCACAGTGTATATCTAGTAATGAGCAGAGCTACTACTGCATTATGCTGAAACATTCAGCCTTCTCACATCTCCTTACCACACCAGTGCTATCAGATATGCATCACAATATCAGGAGTTTATCTGTTGTCATGTGAATGGATTAGGGCACATGGACAGAAGAAATGCTTTCATTTTTCTCACAGCACACACAATTAAGATTGATATAAATTGGAATAACTTATCTGTCTGTCTGTCAGTTACATTCAATATTGACCTTGCTTTAGCTTCCTACATGAACACATTCATACACCAACATGAGTGTCAAAATTTAGTATGACCCCCTTAGTAAAATGATGTGTGAACAAATTTCTACCCTTGCATCAGCTGCAGCATTTTGCTGAACTGAATATATTTACACATTTGCCACAGGGATGAGAGTGTGACAGCATGAATTTCTTCAGTCATTACTGTGCAGACTGCCGAGGGAAGTTTAACAATGCCAGTCTTCATTGCATTATTCATGGCATTCCAAATAAAATATATAATTTTTTCCCTTGGTCAGTGAAATGCTGTTCACTGCTACTGACTACTATCAGTCAAAGGATTGCAATGTCAAAGTATGCACAAACAATAAAGGGAGAAAAAATAAAAATAAAATGGGACTCAAATACTTTAAATGTACATTTCAGATATTTAATCAACATTGTTGTCTTGCAAACCCATATGGACTTGGATCCTCAAATATGGGTAGTAAGAACAATCATTGAAGAGTATTCCCCATGTTTGCCACAGACAAAGACATATATTTGCAAGGAGAAAAAGAGTTTTGATCTATTGATAATGTGGCATTGTATCATGTCACATAGAAAGTGCAACAGAAACAAGTTAAGAAAGTTGTCTATTTTCATTTGACAGCAAATGTCCGGATGATTGTGATATAGCCAGCAGTTAGGATACACATGTGCTCACACGATATTAAACAAAGACAGCAAACACTACATGCATATTCTTCTCTTTCTTTATGGTGCCTAATTCCCTTATCTAAGCTTTCTTTGTAGCATTTCTATTTTTGTTTTATTGCACGTTATCTGTATCAATGTTTAAAGTGCTCCCTTGATTATGAACAACATTTCTTACTAAGGATCAGTAACTGTGATCATTAAAAGTAATATTTGAATGTTAGGCGCGTTAGTCTCCTAAATCAATCAATGCACTTTCAGACGTTTGGTAAGTCTCTTTTCCCTGACAGACCCTCAGTGTGTGTATATCAAAGAGGGGACACTGTGAAACCCTGATTATTCCTGTAGTCAGATTAATCACAGTCACCTGCAAGCCATCATCAGATAACACTTCTCACTGCTCATGCCTGCAGTGCTAGTGCATGTGTATGTAATTATGTAACTCTTTATATCATGTTTACATTCCCTACACTTAGTACAGATTGTGGTATTATGGAATGCTAATGATTTAATACCTCATCTGCATAATCATAGTGTTCACAGGGCTGACTCTACATTATACAAAGGTAATCATGCAGCTAATCCCATTGTATCATAATGGGTAGACTGTTTTGATCCAGAGTGCTTGATACTGCTAAATAAACACAGCTTTTTGGAGAATTTGCTATTTCAACACTGTCACATTGCCAAGATATGTTGGTATTTCTTACATAATCCTTTTAGTGTAGTATTAAAAGGTGAACTCCACTGGCTGCTCAAAAGCATTTTTTTATTTTGATGGCCATAGCCATGTATGCATTACAAAAGGTATGCTACAGAATGCTACATGAGCTATATTTAGGTTGTATTTAATTGCTGTTTGCACTGTTACTGCAGATGAGTATGTTATAACTTTGAAGGGAGGTCTGGCATTTTTACCTGTGTTAGTCAAATGAAAAATGTGTTACATTTCAGGATTTCTACCTTACTGCCCTCCATATCTGTAAAGACACTTACAATAGTCACATGACAATTCTGATACTACATTTTGAATTTTTAATTGCTAATGTTGCAATGTATTACACAGTTAAACCTGTGTTATTTGCATTACAAAACTATTATAAATTATTGCTGATATTTGATTTAGAAATATTTGTAGAGGGTGTTCTAACTTGTATATTATCAAAGGGAGTATTAACTTTTAAATTTTAGTGTGCATGATGGATGCATGCATTCAGACATAAATGAGTTCACAAACATTCTGTCTGTGTAATATATATTTAATTATGTGCCTGTTTTCTGTTTCACCTCATACAGGGATATGGCACCTAATAAGAAATCTTTATCCTACAAGACACCATGCATTGATGCAGAAAATGAGGTCATTATCCAGGTCTTACATCACCATGGAGCTGTTCTGTTAGGAAGAGATAGATGTGACCATTCTGCCTGAGACAGGATATGACAGCAGGTGGTTGATGACATCATCATCTCAGAGAGCATGGGAGAACTTACTCCCGGATACAACACCAGGCAAGTGACATGATAACTTCTGCCTGTAGTAGACAACTTTGAATGCCAGTGAACAGGTGGAGGTGGCCCTGCTACTGAACCACCACTAACTGAAACAGAGGAGTTCCTGTACACTGTCAGAAATCCAGATAGATCTGACAAACTTTCTAGGTATGTAAAATTCAAGTGTTGTTATATGTTTATATATGTTTATCTTAAATGTCTGATATGTATGAGAATATTTTTAATCTGCTTTTACAGAAGAGATTACTCTCTTTTTCTTATTTTGTTTGAATTATGATACTTATCAGCTTTCTTTCCTTTCCCTTCCTCACATACAAGGATATCTGGACAGCAGGCTGCCAGCCCACATGCCCACACTAAGCACACATTTGGTGATTGTTATTACTATATATATCAGGTAGATTCATGTCTATACAGTAGGAGAATAACATTTGTATCACTTTAGTATCTGTTAAAATTTAACATACTTTTCATATAATGAAAATATGTGATCACTTTTATTCTTTATTTTTCTGTTTGTTGTGCTTATTGCTCGTTATCATAGGTGATCTTGTGAGTGGCACTGTGGAACACCTACCATCTAATGTTGGAGTATCAGTAGCTTCTAATGATGATAGCAATGATGAGAAGTCACAATCTGGGAGAGCAGAGGGTCAGTCTGACACAGAGACCTCTGATATACCACAGGTTGTGGGTGACACAGTTGATCAGGATAGTGCGATTACCCTGGTTGCAGAGCTGGTTGCTTCTCCCCATAGCCATCAAGAGGGCATGATCCCACACAGGAGGGCTACCATCTACTCTCCTCCTATTGCCGATGTATAATTAGGTGTTGCCAGATGTATGTGTAGGGCATACTGGAGACACATGCGTGTTTGACCAGGGCATTGGAAGAGATAGTGCAACTACTAAACTTTGTGCATTCTGGCATGCGTGACTCCCTGAACTATGTGGGCAAATCCTTGGACAAGATGAATGGCACACTACATTGGGCAGTATCTGTGAAGGAACATCTGTTGGGGTGGTTGGGCATCAACATAGCAGGAGAGCTGCTTCATTATCTGGTGTTAGTAGGCATGGCCGTGCAAGATCCTGCACCTGTAGTGACACACCACTTCTCCATCATTGAGTGTTGTGACCACATTCATACCTGGTAGGTCCTGGGTGTAGTCATGAAGAGAAATCATCCCACAGATATTTCTTACATTCAGGTAGCACCCTGATGTATAGCCAGGGCTGTGTAAGTAGCAGTGTATGTTCTGGCAGAGGTGGTTCTCATGATCAGGAGCAACTACTCTACCATGCATGGTTCACATCTGACTGGGAAGCCAGGATGTAGTGCTAGCACAGTGCTTGATTGAAAAAAAAAATTCACTTGCCCATACCACCTCTTGCACACACACACAAACATACACACACACACACACACACACACACACACACACACACACACACACACACACACACACACACACACACACACAAGCACACACTATCTAAACAATACTGTTGAGGGCTATACATCTGTTGGTGTCATTCTTGTCCTCCAACCCTACCCCTACCTTGTACAAATCATAATGACTGTGCCCTGCCCTTTGCACATGTCTTTGTGACTCAGGGTCACATTTATATATATATCTGATGCACAAAGTAGATAGCTAATGCTTGCTTATTCACATGCTTGCACTTATCAATATGTATTGCAGAAGAAAAGTTGTTAATTTTTTGTTCCTGCTCATTTGTGAATGATTGCTTCTATAATTGTTGAACGTGATTGTATTTCAGTTATTATTATCATTAAAGCAGTGGAAGCATTAGGTACTTCAGCCTTGCTTCTTGGTATAGTTGTACAAATGAGGGTATAATTGACATGTCACATGTTTTATAGATGGTGGTCAATTGAAATGCTTGATATACACTATTGGTTCTAATAAGTAACTGTATATTACAAAAAAATCTGAAAGAGGAGACATTACTGACTAAACTGTGCACCTCAGATAAATGCTGTACTCAGGGGTATATACATATTTCCATATCATTCATATAACTTTTTTATTTCTTTACAGATTCCACACTTACCTTGTCATTACTAAATGAACAAATTGTGTCCATGTCTGATGCTTTCAGAACACAATGATTACATGTTTAGGTAAAGGCTGTGGAGTCTGGCAGGCATCAATTTTCCTATTTGTATGTTCATGGGATCTTAGCCTTTGATGCATGTAATAATTGTGTGTGTGCTGTCCTTTGCCTTTTAGCTAGAGCCAAGGCATACTATGCATGCCTCCTTCTGCCAGCACCATCTGCAGCTGGTGGCTTTCAATAAGAGACACCTCATCTGTACCTGCTGCTGCTGGCCATTCCTGTGGTCCTTGAAACTGTAGACCTACCCATTGCTGTTCTTGTTGAAACTGTTTCCTGAGAATTATATTGTATAACATGATGTAGGACTATAAGTATTTTGTCAAAGGTGCCTGGGTCTTACTACACTACACACTCTGATGTGTCTAGACAACAGAATTTTGATTTAAGCAATTCAAAGACATGGTTTATGATATTCCTAGTTTGAGCAAATGTCTTGTTTTCTTGCTCACTCTTGTTGTGTGGGTTTCTCATGGGTATCATGAGCCAGGGCTCAAGTTCATAACCTGCATTCCCTACTAGATGCCCTCAAGGAGTGTCACCCCTTGTAATCCTGATGTACTGCTTGCAGATGTAGTGTATTTGTGAATTGTGGAAACTGCCTGGGTTACCTGCACAGACACTGTAGATGATTCCTTGGGCATTACAGACATTTTGACAGTTTAAAGAGTGAAAACCTTTTCTGTTGGTGTACCTCCTTCCCAGTTCTCCAGATGTGGCTTTTATTTCTGTGTGTGTGAGCAATCTATGGCCCCCAACACTTCAAGCATGTGTGCTAATGAATAGGATTCCTGCATGGTTCTTATTCTCGTCTGTGTGGTGTTTGGGAAATAAATGTAATATTCCTTACATGTAATAGCATGGCAAAACATTTTTTCTCCATTGTTATAAACAAGACTCAAGACTGTGATGCTTGAACTGGGTATGACTCTGCAACTGAAACCAAGACCACCTGTGTCAGGGAATCGGACATGATTTTGCTTAATTTTGAGTATTCTAATACAGCCTGCACTGTTTGCAGCTAATTTCAATGACCAGACTTTGAAATTAAATAAACAAATAAATAAATATGTCTAGGCCTGAGCTTAGTGCTGAATTGACATTTTAGTGGGCTGCTATAGGTTGATGTGTTCTGTTGAGCCTTCCGCTACCTTTTATAAATCAGGCTTTTACTTGCTGCTTCCCATTGTTATAAACAAGGCTCCAGACTGTGATCAGATTTGCCTCTTCCATTGAAGTGAAGAAAATGTGGATGAATTATTTTTTCTTAATTTTGCTTAATATTGAGTATACTAATACAACCTTCACCAATTCTAACTGATTATACTCTTGCTTTTACTAATTTTTTTTTCTGATGACAAAAGAGAAAACCATACTGGTTCTAGGTCTGTGCTTGTTATCTGAGGGTAAATTCTGGTGTGTTGCTATTAATTGGTGTGCTGTATTGAGTTTTTGTTGTTGTTTTCCATTGTTTTAATTAGATATTTGCTTGCCATTTTCAATTTTTATAAACAAGGCTCCAGACTGTGACCAGATCAGACTGGATCTGAAACCAAGACCGCATATCTAAGGATGAGATGCTTGACAGTCCCACTTATTTGCAAAATATGGCCTGCACCTCTCATTCCAAGGCTTCCACATACTGGTTAAAGCCTTTGCTATTCCCATAGTGCATGTGCTTTAGACAAAGTGGACTCTGGAGCAAATGAACGTAGGTTAGAAGCTGAAGCTAAAGACAATTATAAATTCTTATAAATTCTTCTTATTTAGTTATGTTAGTAAGCTAAAAAATAATAACCATCATTGCTCTGTACTTATTCAAAATGGCAATTTCTGCTTGGTCCCAATAGACATTTCCAATATGCTAGCAACAAATTCTGTGCTAATTTTATCCCAGATTCTTATTTTCAAAGTCCACATATCCCTGAATCCATCAAACCTCCTACTATCACAAAGTAACATATACAGAAGGTGCTTTGTAAGATCAACAATACTTCCTCCATGGAGGCTGAGAATAAATCATATTGTTTAAAAAACAACACTAAGCCTTGCCAGGCAGAGACACTCCTCAAACTGATTGACTTACGTTTACCTGCAGGTTTTGTCCCTGAAGCTTGATGCACTGCAGTAACATTTTCACTTCACAAGGAAGGCCCTATCACCAACACCAGGAATTCTAGACACATGAGCCTAATGAGTCTCATCTGCGAAGCCATTGAACAAACTATAACCAGCCTTATAAACTATGACATTATAATGTCATTAGACTTAATTCTCAATAGTATGGCTTGGACAGGGGAGGATCCTGCCTAATGAATTTGGGTAACTTATTTGAGAGGATTACTTATGCTGCTGACACTAGTTTTGCTGTTCATACAGAATATCTTGACCTGTCAAAGGCATTTGACATCATTTCCAGTGCTGGCATTGTAAGCGAGCATATTGTTCAAAAAACAGATCGCTATGTGGCAAGATGGATAGAAAACTGGGAGAAGATAGATCCTATAGAGTGCAAGTGGCAGGTACCTCAACAGAAAATATGAAACCTAACAGTAGTGTCCTCCAGGGCTCAGGACTGTGAGCCCACTTTTCAGAATTTACTTTTCTCCACACTGGAAACCAAGATCTGCTACTAACTAAGTTTGCAGATGACTGCAAATTGGGAGTTGCTGTCATATCCCTCTCTGATACTCCATCCTTTCACAAGCACATGCAGATGTAAATACATTATTGAAAATGTGCTCAAATTCAATGCAAAAAAAGTGCAATATTGTAACAATTGGAGACGACCCCTCAAATACCCCATTTAAAAATGAAAATGCTGTTATGGATTTTGGATCATGGGTTAATAATTTCCTCTCTAGCAGCATGCCATAATAGTAGTCAGAACATCCTTCTACTTACCATAACTAATTTCCAAGGGGATATCTTCCAGAGCTAAACAAGTCCTTTATATTCAGAAGTGATTAGGCCAATTATTGAGATCAGCATCCTCCTCAGGATGTACCTCACTAGGCATATTAAATAACTAGAAAGACCTCAGAGGCTCCTAACTAAGAAGATCAGTGGCTTAAAGACCCTGAGCTACCAAAGAAAGACATGGATAACTGCTAATTTTTTCAGTATTTTATAGACTCTTGAGCAGTTGCTTACTGTGCCATTGATGACCCTATTGTCCTGGATCTCTTGTATCTCACAAGTCTAATAGTTTCATAAATGCCAGAACCAGGGACCTAAATCTTCACCAGTAGATAAAGCAAATATGATGGAAAGACAGATTCATCACACAATGCCATCCTCACCTCTGGAGCACACTACTCCTGAGATACGCTATCATCCTTCATAAAGAGACTATATGATTGGACATGTATCAACACATTCATTTGGATTTGATTGGCCTAGCTTTCCTAGAGAAAACAGATACAGTCTAGTTGTGGGTACTAGCAAGGTATAAATGTTTATGAGACTCAGTTACTTTGAATTTCCTATGAATCCTATGTATGTCAAAATCTGTTCACTTGTCAGTCAGGTTTTTCACTACTTCTGTCAGTCTAACATCAGGTGCGTGAATCTCCTTTCATGGACAGAAACAGGAGATTGTATCCAAATGAAAAGTCACTAGAGTTAGGCAAAACTAATGAGGGAAGGGCACGTCCTCAGTCAAGGATGGTAGAACCATAGCAAAGACTCATGGGTAGTAATTCGGTTCACTTTAGAGGCAGAAAAGGTGAAGTACAGATAACAACAAGCTGTCCTTCAGAAAACTATATGGTTAGGAATTTGCATAACACCTGTCTACCCAAGCTGTTGTCCTCAACGGATCCTGGAAACTATCGCCCCATAAGCCTGACTAGCTTGGTCTGCAAAGCTATGGAAAGGATCATCATGGACCTCATAAATAAAGATATTGGGGACCTACAGACACTGGATCCTACCCAGTTCGGCTTTGTTAAAGGCAGATCCTGCCTCTTAAACCTGGTTGATTTCTTTGAAACAGTCACCAAGGCCATTGACGAGGGGAAGGTGGTCCACACAGCCTACCTGGACCTTCCAAAAGCCTTCGATACAATACCCCACTCGGTCATTATAGATAAGCTCACCAGCTTAAATATAAACTCCTATGTCACTAGATGGGTTGCAAACTGGCACATGGTTAGAATTGCTGGAGCCATGTCAGACTCTAAACCAGTTACAAGTGGCATCCCACAAGGCTCGGTCCTGGGACCTCTCTTGTTCGGTATATATTTCTCGGAGATACAGGCCAACACGGAAAGACTGTGGCTGACCAAGTTCGCAGATGACTGCAAACTAGGTGTCATAATCGACTCTCCAGCCGACACAAGCATCCTACAAAAGGGCCTCATAGAAACAGACAACTGGTGCCAGAGCCATGGCCTCAAGCTAAATGCCAAAAAGTGTATAGTCATCCCCTTTGGCAAAAACAAAGTGCCCACAAATTACCACATAGGTGGTAATCCATTAAGTATGGAAGAAGTAATTAGGGACCTGGGGACCCAAGTTGATAGCAATCTCTCATTTGAAAACCACGTGGCCAAAGTGGTTAGAAAAACATTTTATATAGCCCACCTAATCATGAAGGGATTCAAATCTAGATCAGGGGAGGTCATTGTGCCTTTTTACTCATCCCTCATCAGGCCCATAATTGAGTACAATGCCCCTTTTGGGATGTACCTTACCAGACACCTGCAGCAACTGGAAAGACCCCAAAAAGTACCTCACTAGGAGGATCAAAGGGCTCAAACAGATGCCATATGCTGCCCGGTTAAAGAAACTCCAGCTCTACTCAGTGGCATACCGCCTGCTCAGAGGCAATCTGTGCCTGGCGTATAAAGCCATGTCCAACCCGGAATTAATGGACATGCTGCACCTCAGAAAATCCAAATCCCATCGAGCTACGCGCTCGAGAGACTTGAACCTCAGCACTGAAATAAATAAGACATGCTGGAGGGACAGATTCATAACCCAGAGGCTCCCTTCACTCTGGAATAAAATCTCAGTCCAGGTTAGGCAGAGTCCCTCATTGACTCTCTTCAAGAAGAATCTTGATGAGTGGATGGGAGATCGTAGGTATGACTTCTGTGTCACTGTTAGACAGAGGCACAGTATACTAACCTCGAAAAAGGGCATAGCAAAATTCATTTAAAATGGGTGGCGAAAGCCAAACATACTCTGGCTAGGCTTATAAATGCCCTAGGGCAGACAGCCTAGTATGAACCTATGAACCTATGAATAAGGCATTGGGCTTATAATGAGAAACCCTGTGTCAGTGGCTTAACTTTGCTCTGCTGGAGGTAATACATATATATTCTGCATTTTTATCAGTTAGGTTTAGCTTGACTTTTTTTTCTCTTCAGCTGAGCCTGAAAGTGGTCCATGGTGATCAGAGCTGAAGGCCGGTCAACAAATGGAAGTTGTTAGTATGACCTAAGGTAAGTAAGATCAAGCATCTTATTGGACACTGTATGGCTAACAAGTTGTCAGTGGCTGGGATACTGACTGCGAAGCACAGACAAGAAGGTTAGGTTCAGGTTAGTCAGGGACAAAAGTATGTGATAACGTACAAACTTACATAAACTGCTATATTTTTGCAAATGATCTGATATTGAATGCTTGAATACTGAGTATTTCTACCTTGCTAATTAACAATGCTGAATTGAATGTACTATACACTGCATTTCTTCTGATCCAGAAACCAAGGTAGTGACTGAAAAGGGCCGGTAGACCATCTCACATATTCACTTATCAAATAAAGTATATAAATAAAAATAAATGAAGAAGGCTGAATTCATAATAGTTATCACAAAGTATACGCATAATGTATACTTTGTATATACTTTCTGACTTCAAGAACATCCTTACCACAATGCTTGTGCTGTCAAAAAAACACAAACCATACACTTCATGGAGGATCTCAATAAAAAATCTACCCAAACAGCAGAGACCTTCATGTCATAAACACACTCGACCACCACAACACAACACTAATCATGAGACACATAACTCTTCTAAACAGTGTGCCACTCAACCAAAGCCCCTAAGGCAAAACAGCATGCCCAGCACACTAGCCATAGGTGACTCAATAGTGAGGCATATTGATGTCCCACTCATTAGGTTGAATAAGGAAAAAGAAACAGTCACCTGCCTGTCAGGTGCCAGGATCCACCTTATAATGCATGCACTCAGGTCCCCCAGCAACAGGTACAAATATGACTCTGTCAATGTACATGTGGGTGTGAATGACCTGAGACATACCTCCCTGGACTACATGAAAAGAGGCATGGAGGAGCTCTCAGTTTATGTAGCCCAGGCGGGTATGACCCTAGCCTTGAGCAGCATGCTACCATCACCCAGAATGATACTACAGTACAAGCAGAAAATGATTGTTTTCAACAATTGGCTAAGTTTCTGGAGTCATTCTAAGGGGGTCTAGTATCTATCTGCCTGGGATGACATGACTGACAGACTTCGATGCTTTGCCAGAGATGACCTGCATCTGTCAGCCCTGGGCTTCCAGATACTGGCCAAGGCTCTTACCAGCCCTATAGTGCCTTTTTAGGTGGTGTTCCAAAGACCAAATTACCACCATAACAGCTACAAACAAATGCAATCTGAGGGTCATGCTGCTCAGTGCTAGAAGTCTAAATCTCAAAATGCACTCACTCGAAGCACTCCATAAAATGGAGAACAACGACATTTGTACTGTAACAGAGACCTGGTTCAAGGCAGCAGAAAGCACTCCTGCACTACCAGGCTATAACTCATTTCACACCTTTCAGCCCCAGAACTTGGATCGACACTCCAAAGGAGGTGGTGTTTCCATATTCATAAAGGATGCACACACCTCCAGATTAGTAGCCCAACCCATGTCCCAAGACTCACACTCCACATTCCTAAGCACCCTGGAGAATACTAGGGTGCAACCTAACACTCTCATGCTGGACGACTTCAACTATCCCTCCACTGACTGGGAAAACTACTCATATACCAATACACTTGCCCAACGTTTCCTGGAATTCATTAATTCCAATGCCTTGGACCAGCTCGTTCTTACCCCCACTAGAGGTAGCAACATCCTTGACTTGGTCATTACTAACATGGGCAACTGTTGCTCTACACCAGTAGTCAACTCCTCCCTGGTTAGATCCGATCACAAACTAATCACCTTGGAAATCCACATCCCTTCCAATCCCCGGCAAAGGTAACCACCATGAAAAATTTCTCCAAAGCTAACTTTGGGCTCCTACAAACAGAGGTGGCTAACTTCATGGCACCCATGCAAATGAAGAATAGTTGCATGACCACCGAATCATACACAAATGCATTGTATGAACATGTACACAAATGCATAGATCTCGCCATACCCCATAGAACCAAGACACTGTCCTCCAAAAAAAGGAAGCCAATCTGGTGGTCCCCTGCCATAAACAAACTCTGCAACAGCAGGAAACTGATGTGGAATAAGGTGAAGTTCCAAGACTGGGAAAAACTCCCTTATTAGCCTCAACAAAAAGTTGAGATCCCTCCTCAAATCTTCTAAAGCTAGCTATGAAAACATAATTGCAGCAGATAGTAAAGCCAACCACAAGACCTTCTATAGTTATGTAAAGAATCTCTACGGCAATACCCAGATTTGCTCTGAGCTACTGCACAATGGTACCTCCTATACTGAGTCAAGCGATATGGCCAATATATTGGCCAACAGATTCAGTGCCAACTTTACCCCTCTCCCCCCAAAGGACCAATCACACTATCAGTAGATTGCCAGGCACCCAGTATTACTGCTGCACAAGTTAAAACAGCCCTGTCCAAGGCCAAGAATACAGCTTCTATGGGACCTGACAATATCCCTGGCTGTGTTCTGCATGAACTACAGAGTAAACTGGCACCTCACCTGCGTGCCCTGTTCAGTCACAGCCTCACTTCAGGCTTTGTCCCTATTGAATGGCGCACTGCTACAGTCATCCCACTCCACAAAGAGGAGCGACTACAGACCCTAGGAACTATCGCCCAATTAGCCTGACAAGTCTGATATGCAAAGCTATGGAATGCATCATCTTGGGCCTAATAAATAAGGATATAGGGAATCTCCAAACTCTAGATCCCACTCAGTTTAGTTTTGTGAAGGGTAGGTCATGCCTGCTCAACTTGGTCGACTTCTTTGAGTCAGTCACCAGAGCTGTGGATGAAGGCAGGGTTGTTCATACAGCTTACCTTGATCTGGCCAAGACCTTTGATCCCATTTCCCACTCAAGAATCATAGAAAAACTCAGTAAGCTAGGCAACAACCCCTATATCACTAGGTGGGTTGCAAACTGGTTCAGAGATAGAATCCACAGTGTGAAAGTAGCTGAATCCAAGTCAGACTGCCAACCACTCTTGAGAGGAATCCCACAGGGATTGGTCCTGGGCCCTCTCCTGTTTGATATCTACTTCTCAGAAGTCCAGGCCAACACAAAGGGACTATGGCTGACAAGGTTCCCAGATGATTACAAGTTGGGAGCCATTATTAACTCCCCAAGTGATGTTGACATCCTACAGAAAGGCCTCACTGAGACCAATGACTGATGTCAGAGCCATGGCCTTAAGCTCAATGCCAAAAAATGTGTCATCATCCCCTTTGGGGGAAAAACTCAGTTCTCATGAATTACCACATCAATGGTAATCCACTGAATATAGAAGGCATTATAAGAGATCTGGGAACACAGGTTGACCACAACTTCTCTTTTGACCACCACATTGCCACTGTGGTCAGAAAGTCCTTCTATGTGACACATATCACTACTAAGGGTTTTGCATCTAGGAAGAAAGAGGTCATTGTCTCCCTCTACTCTTCCCTCATTAGGCCAGTCATTGAGAGTACCATGCCCCATTTGGCATGTATCTCACTAGACATTTGCAACACCTGAAGAAGCCACAAAGGTACCTCACAAAGTGAATCCTAGGCCTTAAACACTTGTCCTATATGGACAGAATAAAAAAAATCCAACTATTGTCTGTCTCATATCACCTACTTAGAGGTAATCTCTGCTTGACTTATAAAGTCAAGTCTGACCCAGCTCTGTTAGAAATGCTACATCTAAAGAAATCCCAATCCCTCTGCACCACACACTCCAGAGACCTCATCCTCATTATCGTAATTAACAGAATGTGTTGGAGGGACAGCTTCATAACACAGAGACTGCTTCATGCAATGGAATAGACTTCCCATACATGTCAAACAGAGCACTTCACTAGCCCTCTTCAAGATAAAGCTTGATGAGTGGATGGGGAATAGAAAATTCACCCCAGGGATCACTCCAGTGGCTCTACTCGACAGAGACACTGGGAACTAAGGTCAGGTGGCACAATGCCAGGGTAATCCTATGGGCTAGGCTTGTAAAGGCTCCAGTGCCATTATCCTAGCACACACCTATGAAATTATGAACCTATGAGAAAGGTTACACTAATTGTACATATGGTGTACACTTTGTGGTAACCATTATGAATCTGACCTATAAAAGTTAAGGTCCTTATGCAATATCTATTTGTGTTGCTAGAAATGAAGTGTTCAAACCAATGATGGTATTATTATTATTATTATTATTATTATTATTATTATTATTATTATTATTATTATTATTATTATCATTAGCATTATCATCACCATCATCTAGACCAGAACAATGATGTTTTGTTGAATATTATTATACATTAATTACAAATACAGGTCATATCAATTGAGCTGTTACTTTGTATATTGAAAAACACTTGGTTTGCTGTACTACAACAGATTCATTATGTAATGCACACCCAGATGTTTACCAGCCTTCTCACGGTGGCTGTTCCTATGCCATTTGCTATGATACTACTCTGTTGCATGTCCTTACCTCTTTGTCTGAGTTCACTGCCCATTTCTGTCAAATATTTAGGGCTTGCATGCCCTAAATTGTTGCATTGATATGTACAACTGTCCATCCAGTAAAATATAAGCTTCTGATTAACTTGGTGACCTTCTGACTCCCAGTTACTATATACTCATATTTATATCTGACATTGTAGCAGTTTGAAGTCATTATTTACAATATTTGTTCAGTCTAACTTTTGCATTCTCACTGCATGATACATCTTACTGTCTTCTGATATCCATCAGTAAACCCCCTCCCTGTATGCAATTATTCATTCTTAGCCAAACCAAAAGTATTCATTTAATCACTAAACCAGCACCACTGCAAATAATTTAATAGTCTATGTAACCTTAAGTTGTCCAACTGCATTCCTATAATTCATATTGCTAACACAGCAAACTGTTCAAAAGTCAAATAAAAAAGAATATATGATTTGAAAACAATAAAAAATGGTAATCAACGTTCTAATTTTAGTTCTTTAAGTTAAATATTTTACAGTATACTGTTTTAGTTCAAAAACAGAAAGTCTAGCACAGCCCACTTTTTCTTTTTTTCAGCAGATTGCCGCCCAGTGGTCTCTGGATTTAAACTATATTAATTATGAAAACAATGAAAGTTTCTTTTAAAAATAAATCACAGGGAAAGAAATAACAGAACTGATGTCTGACTATCTTTTGAAATCCAACAAGTTAATCTTAATTCTTGCTGTAAAGGAAAAATTAAATACAACATCTGTGACTGTAATACCTGAAAAATTAAGTAAAGTTCAGCTAGGATAAATTAATGCATTAGCCAAATATCAGAACCTCTGATCCTTTAATAATAAAGAATTTTCTAATTGCACTTCACAAGAAAATGGAAGACAACCGACTTATGGTAAAATATTAAATGTCAGTAGCTCAGTAATTGCAACGGATGACTCTTACCTAGATATAAGACAATATCTAAATTAACATTCTGTCATTATAGGGATTTTGACATTTTTCAGTATTGTTTTTGTTAGACCCACATGTTTTAAAAGTTAATAACCAAAACTTGGTATAAAGTAGTGTTAAAACTTTTATGCATCTTATGCATATGTAAGTTAGATGAATATGTCAAATGCAGAAACATCAACTTAGTATAGTTAATAGAAATATTATGATAAGTGAAAGCTACTGTGACTGGCTATATTTCAAAATTAGCTTTTGTGGAAGCCCATCTTTTAATATTACCACCATGACCAAAACAAAACATCGACTCATTTATTTAATGTTTGCTAACCACTTAAGCCTAAAACAGAAATACTGGATGTACTCCAACTTTTCGTACTGCCGTTATGACCAAATCAGAACATGGACTCATTTGTTTAATGGTTGGTAACCACTTAAGCATAGGACAGAAACACTAATTGCAGTACATCTTTTAGTTCTACCACTATGGTCAAAGCAGAATATGGACCCATTTATTTATTTATTGATGTTATTTATTTATTTAATGCTTTTTAACCAGTTAAGCACAAGACAGAAACATTATATTTCATGGATTTTGCTGGAGATGTAGTTAAACATATCAGAGAAAAAGAAAGAATAAAAACCCAGCAGAGTAGTTTGCTGATTTTCTGCTGTATTCCTGGAGCTTTACCTTGTTAAGTAATTTCTTTACAATCCCCAAAAAATATAACTGCCATCCCTCTCAACCTCTTAACACAAGCTATCTGGACAAAGCTGAAAAATAATGGGTTGACAAACACCCAAAATCAGAGATAGATTTTAATTATTGCAGTTATAAACTTAGAATAACAGGTTTTATGTTAGCAGACATTTTTATGCTGGATATGAAGTTTGAAACTCAAATGGTTATCATTATTTAATAAAATCATTCCTCAGCAAATTGCTAGTAAACCAAAATTTTATGATGAACAGACTAAACGCGAGGCAAAAATCAAGACATTCTATGAAAATCTGGACAACTGAGAGGGAGGCAGAGAATCATATAACCCAGATTCAGTTCTACCAGATGTAAACAATTTACAACTGATATTTGGGCCACACAACAGAAATGCTACCTTAAAGTAAGAATTGAAAAGAGTATAGTTGAGAAAAAGAATGAAGACAGCAGAGGAATGAAAGTCAATACAATCTAGAGAATTACTCAAAATACTAGTCCTTTTATCTTCCAATCTTCAAGAGTGAAAAACTATTTATTTATTTATTTTACATTTGTTGACCGGGATAGTCCGACTGGATACATGTCCATTTTCAGCGGAGGCCTGGGGAGAAAAGTTCCAAGATAACAATACACATTGAACGTTTAGTAAATGCTCTTGTATTCCAAATATATCTGATTGGCTTGAGTTTCTTATATTGTTTCCTAGTTGTCCTATTCCAGAATCATTCAATGTCCCACTATCCTATTTTCTTATGTTTTCCATGCCTCAAGAAATCCATTTACATTTTTGGCAACATATCTGTCCCTTTCCTCACTTATTTCTTTATTTTATTAACACTCAAAAAGAGTTAAAGAAAGCAGTGTATGACAGCGAACAGCGAGGCTTTTGCTAAACCCAGATTTATTCATTCATTTCATTCTTTCATTTAGTTA
The DNA here is from genome assembly GCF_019279795.1 of Protopterus annectens. Lineage (NCBI taxonomy): Eukaryota > Metazoa > Chordata > Ceratodontiformes > Protopteridae > Protopterus > Protopterus annectens. The sequence continues at coordinate 1,448,093,800 of NC_056731.1, read as the reverse complement.
TCATCTGAAGATGTGTTTAGTCCAGTTCAGGGTGATAGGAAAGTCAGAGCCATTCTCCAGCACTCACAGGCACATTACAGAGCAATTAATTCTAAACAGGATGCCAGCTTGTTGCTAGATTTACACAGGCTTTCTCACACAGTGACCACACTGACTGGAATTTGCAGGAATACTAATTCCCTCATGACACACCTTTGTGGAGCTCCTAACATAAGCCATATAGACAGAAGGACAATGTACAAATTGTACACCAGAGTTACTCCAGCCAAGCCTTGAACTAGACTAAGTTGCTATCGGACATGACCAGTAACTGCTGTATCACTGCACTGTCCCAAAGAGTCATTTAGTCAAAACTGCAAAGAACAGTGAGAAGAAAAATGCATAATGACTTTTAAATAACACAGTTACAAAATTTCAGATTTATAAAACTACATTACAAACTGATACTTTGTCTCTCATTGCCTCTACTGTGTGGGGTACTAAGACAAGTGGAAAGCAATGCTGCTGAAAGTATATCAAAATGTGGCTGAAAGAAGCATACTAAAATGAAGTAATAGCATGATGTGATTACATAATGCTCTACATTAAATCATGTATGTCTGCCACCTTGTACAGAAATGAAACTATTTCAACTAGTATACTATAAATATGTTCTGCATATGTTAGAAGTAATTGTAATACCATATTGTTTTTGAAGTTTAAAAGCACACCACAGAATACCTAATGACATACTATCTACTGTTAAAAGTACATTCAGTAATCTTAGAAAGGTATGGGAGGATTTAAAATAAAATACATGTAAACAAAATAGTAGAAGGTTGTGCCTTTTCATCTTTCTAATATGCTAGCTTGCACCAAGAATGTATTAGCTCAAAATGATGGTAGTACGTGGTTATGCAGCAAAATCAGGTATTCCTTTTAGGTCCACAGTATATAAGAAAAGCAGATGTGGGGATGCAGCCACCACACATTGTGAGGATGCAGGGGTTCACAACTCTCTTGCTTAAATGTTATAATGCTTACATTCTCCCTGGGGCCCAAAACAGTGCTAACTGCAGTTGTGGTGAACCAGTTCCTGTCTACCTTCTTGGTACAGTACAGCTCTGAGCTCATTAATGGTTAACAAAGTGAACATGCCAAGTAGAAAAAAGCAGCTAATTAAGAAACTCGCTTACAGTCAGAGCAATAGTTGTGGTTAGGAAACATCACTCCCAGTACTGGCTGGGTAATGCAATCCAAATCATGTGAACATTGCAGGTGTCTGCATGACCATACTGCTGGCTATGTTCACTCATGCACAAGACTGACAATAAGGAAGCTATCAGCCTTAAAGGGTTCATTGCACATTTTAAATCTAATTTTTGACCAAAGTATAGGTAAAAATGGGAGTGTACAATAATAAGGTAAAAGAGTAAAACAAGCAAAGAGAGGCACATAAGGGAAACAGGTAACGAAAGTGTAGGATGCTGGATGGAAAAAAGGAAAACTTTTTTTGTGGGACAGGCATCCATTTTCTCTATGCAAAGAAGGTGGAGGAGGGAAGGAGGAAAGTAAACTGAAATGAAGGAATGGCAAGAGGGTGAAGGCAAGTAGCAGAGGCAAATGCACAAAGATATAACAGATTATACTGACAGGGGAAGATCTGATACCCTAAGGCAGGAGGAATAGGACAGTGGATTTAAAGAGGTCAGACAAACAAATTGAAGGCAATGGTGATGTGGAGGACTGGAAAATAAAGAAGGGATTGATAGCGACACAAAGAAGAGGGAAACACTAGAATGGGGAATAGGATCATAGGGTCATAGGATCACAGGAGGTTACTAGGCTATCAATTGAGAGGTCATTTCAAGCCTAGCCATTTCATCCCAATGTAAAACCAATGATACTCTAGTCAATACCCAGGATTGTATTTAGTAATGACTGCCCATGTCCAGGAGGCTGGGTAAGGTGCACAATACCACCCTGTCTGTGTCATACCCAATGGGACTCTAACACCATCTTGTATTCCCTTACTGCTGGGTCCAGACTCAGATAGAGCTGCCGCTGGGGGATAGGGATGTGAATCTGTTAGCTGCAAGAGGTGTCTTTTCAAGTGGCCAATCTGGGATTTAATGTGATGGCCAACCAGTACCCTCACCACCTCAGCAAGCTGCCTGTGGGTCACATACTGGTAACATACTGGTCAACCCTAATAAAGTCATCAATGGAAACAACAGGACTACTAGCCAGTGAAGCCCTCAGCCTCTACAGAGATTATATGGGTATTGTTGGGTTTGAGGGATGGTGTATGAGAGTGCATATCCTGTTATGTGACATTTTTGACAGGATCAATTGTAGCCGCTCCACATCTGCCTCTAGTAAAAGTGGCCATCATGAATATATAAGGCCAAGATCATAGTCACACAGTGCCACCATTTCCACAGTGACACTGAGTGTGGAGGTGAATACTGACAGGAGAGGATTTCCCAAAGCTGTGGAATTGCAGCAGTTCACGTCTGATACAGGAAGCCAGTTAAGGTGATGAAGCACACCTACCTCTGGCCAAGGCTGTGTTACTACCTATGACACTGCTGGAAGAGGCAGTTCCCATGGATAAAGGCATAGACAGGATGCCAACACATCTTCCATGGCTGTAATGAACCTGTCTGTAAGAGCAAACTGCAGTGCTGCAACACCTGCTGAGGCTGTGTCCCAGCCTACCAAAACACAGATACGCACACGTACACATACCACTACAGCCACTAGTTTACCACACAAACCAATACATATGCATGCACGCACACATGCTCACACACACACACACACACACACACACACACACACACACACACACACACACACACACACACACACACACACATGCACACACACACACACACACACACACACACACACACACACACACACACACACACACACACACACACACACACATGTACATATACCACTACAACCTCCAGTTTAACACACAGTAACACGCACATGCACACCATTACAGCCACCAGTTTAACACACACACACACACACACACACACACACACACACACACACACACACACACACACACACACACACACACACACACACACACACACATATTCATACAATGAGAGTGCCCCTACATAATGCATTTTCAATAGTCCATTCCTTTCCCACCTACAATAGACAGTGCACTTAGTAATTTTCATTTTCTGCAGCTCTCACACATTATCCTGTGGAAGACATTGCACACTTGTGCTCCCTCTGCCACCTGTGCAGACCATGATGATTGTGCCCTGCCCTTTTTACTTTGCTACTTGGGTTGCCTTCTCAGATGCTCAGTGTAACCCATCCATGCATAGGTAAGCACAGCCTGGTATTGTGTTTTTATGCATCACATATTCCTATAGTGTATATGATTTAATAATGGCTCAGAGCTATGTGCCAGATGCTTCTTCTTTTGCAGTGCTAAGGCATAGCGTGTCTACCTCTCTGTAGCATGTTCACCCCCCTACTGTTGGCTCCTCCACTGACTTCTCATTTGGGTCAGCCTCCATTGCCTGGTGTGCTGGGAGATGCTCCTCCTGCATACAGACTCCATGCTGCAACTGTGTCATCATTATCATGCTGAATAATATTGCACATACTTAGAATATCTTGGCACATGTCCCAGGGTCATACTGCAGGGCACAACCACCTTATAACCAGGCAGTGAAAGCATGCCTTTAGCAGCCTAAACAAACACCATGATGACCCAAGTCTGTGATAGGGCATATTTGTATCCATTGTCAACCAGCGTATGGATTTCAGATAGGTGTTATCTGCTAGGGCTCCAGGGTATATCTGGCATCCCTAATAAGATGCCCTTCACAACCCACTGATAAAGGTCACATTTGTGCCATATATGTGCCATATATGGGAGGTATGGTACCTACCTAGGTGGCCTGCAGATACATTGTATAAAATAGTGTATGCATTACAGACCACTTGGCATTTGCTAGAGCAATGACCTTTAAGGTTCACATACTTTCTTCCCAGGACACCAAATAAGGCCTTAATTTCAATGTGGGTGCATTATTTGTGTCCTGGCAACTTGGGAAAGTGGGCTATATCATAGAAATATGGTCTTTTCATGGTATACTGGAACCACGTGTGCTTCTCCACATGTTGTAGCATGGCATTGAGGAACTGATAGAATATTCTCAAGGCAGATGCCTGGATATCCTCACTGTCTCTTTCTGTTGGTTGCTGAAAGGTTTCTGTGACTAGTATACATAAAGCCATACATACCTTGGTATCCAGTGGGCTAGATAATCCATGACTCTCATAAGCCTGCAATAAAGGCTGTCACATGCCTACCAGCTCCTGTATAGTGTATCTATCCATACAATACAGGTCTACAATGTCAGTGTCATGAAGACCATGAAATGTTAAGTGAGACTGGATGACACTCTGCCTCCAAGGGGCTGATGAGCACTATTGTGCGTGGGTACTAGAGGCCATAATAGCCTGTTGCATATACACATTCACTAAAGCTATGGTAAGTACGGTTCACTACCACAAGGTTGTAGCCCACAATCCTAAAATGCACTATCCAGGTAACATAATGCAGAAGTCCAAACTGCTGAAGACCACAATGTCTAAACATTTTGAATACTGAATATGACTAATAGTGTAAACCCAGGAACAAGTGCTAACATGGATCCTGCAGAGGGGCATGTTCAGAATTTCAACACTGCAGCTGCAGCCCCTAATTCCAGTTATTCCTGAAGAAGAAGATGGCAATAGCTCATGGTAAATGAGCCATGGATCATTACTGGTTAGGCTTTGAATTAATCTGGATAACCTGTAACACCAGCAGACCATAGATGACAGATCACATACAAGTTTCAAACCCCTACTAAGGCAAAAAAATCAGCATAGCCATAGACATCTTCACTACAAGTATATTATTCAGTCTAACAAATGGAATCCATAGCATCTTCCAGATCTGTGTCAGTAATCTTATTGCATTAAGCTTCTTCATTCTGCAGAACATCATGGAACAACAACGTTTCTAATGACAGTAGAGGACAGACTTACAGCTCCATAACACTCTTGCAATAAAGTCCTCCTGTCTTCAGTCCATGACTGCACCACTCCCTAAATTAACACCAGAAGTGTAGCAAGGATGGTTTAACAGGGACAGCTATCCCAGGTGCAGGTGTTGGGGGGGGGTGGGGGGCTGCAATCAGAGAAGTGCAGTTCCTGCATTCTTTTTTGTGCTAGTACAGAAATACAATTCAGTGCTTCATGTGTGGTGATCTGTAGCAATAGCATGCTACAGTTCAAAAGCAGATGAAGTCCTTTTTTGGAGATGGGAATGTAACTAGACTTGAGAAACAGACTAGGGGTGCTAGATTAGGGACTGAGACCAGCACTTGTACTGGGAGCCAGATGAACCAGTTTTTTATGTCTGATGTATGCGTTGCCTGAACTACTGACTCAACCATCAGCAGTATATATTCACATTATCTTGGAAGTGCCCATGATGAACACATCAGATGGCAGATGTCACATCTGTGCTGCATCTCCAGAGAAAGATATGTTACGCAAGCAATAATGCCTGACAGGGTGTTTGTTAATGTGTAATTAACACCCGTCCAGGAGTGTTATGAGCCTCTACATCCCTGGAAGGGCATTAATTACACGTTAACACACACACTGGAGGGCATTATTGCACTTAGAGAATTGGCTCTCTGTAAAATCGTTGTGTTTTACTTGCTTATTCATTTTTTTACGTACTGTATTATTTTTTATATTTTTTTATTGTAAAATAATTCTTCCACCTACTGTTTCAAACTTGCTGTAGTATATGTTAATGGTGTTGGAGGAAGCATTTTATATCAGCTATATACAAAAAAAATAATATAGTGTTTAAAATAAATAATAAGCAAGTGAAAAACAACAATTTTACATTCAGCCCATTCTATCTACCATATACACATACACAGTCTATTTTGCTTTCACACACATACATATACACACACAGTCACCTCTGCTTTCATACACACATTCACTCACACTAGATCTGTCTCACCCTCTTTCTCAATATGTCACGGTCTCCAGCTGCTTTCATGCACACATTCAATCTCACTCTCTCTCGATCTCTCTCACAGGTAGTCTCCTCTGCTTACATACATGCATTCACTCACACATCACTCTCACTTTCTTACTCACTCTCTCCATCTCTCTCTCTCTCTCTCTCACACACACACACACACACACACACACACACACACACACACACACACACACATGCACACACATGCCCACACATGCACACACAAGCCCACACACACCCACACACACATACACACACACACACACACACACACACACACACACACACACACACACACACACACACACACACACACACACACACACACACATCTCTCTGCTTTCATGCACACATTCACGAACAAATGCAGAAAGAAACACAGACTCTTCTGCTTCGCTCGATCGATTGCTTTCAATCTCTCACTCACATACATGCATACACTCTCACACACATGCTGTATTTTCTTTTTTTTTTTCTTTTTTTATTCTACACTCACTAAACAGCAAAAGCGCTGCTTAGCAATTGTAAAATAACGGGTCGCTCACTCTCACTTTTTCTGACATGCATGCATACACTCACACACAGACACACATTTACCTTTTTGTTGTTATCTTCTTTTTTATATTTTTCACTCACTAAACAGCAAAAATGCTGCTTAGCAAGAGTAAAATAATGGCAGACATTCCGTTTCTCACTCCAAGCTGAGGCAGACTCATTTTTAACCAGGCATTACTTGTACATTAATACCCTGCTGGAGAACGCTCATTCTCCAATCAGGGTATTGATGTACAGTTTGCCCATTGTCTAAACATGAGTATCTGAGTGGTTAATAGATATATATTTATCCAAATGCCATACCTACATATCGAGGTGTTAGAATCACAAGAATCTCATGTCATGATATAAACATTTTTATTTGTTTACATGATGCATGCTTCTTCATCACATCTATCCATATCTTATTTGCATTGCCAACTTCTCAGATGATCATGTCTGCCCTAACCCCCCCTGTTTCTATTAAGATAAAGTAACAAAATGAAACCATATGAATTTAATAATCCCAATACAAAAGAAGCAACTCCCCCACCTAAATCAATCACCTAGAATACACATCCGACCTTAGAAACATAAGTGGAACTAGTAAAATCTAAAGTGAAAACTAAAAGAAACACAATAAAAACTAGCCATTTTGAAAAATTACATTACTTGCAAAGCAGACCTAAGTCTACACAACAAAACTAAATGAGATTAAGCTTCTTAAAATAACTTGACAATAAAACTGACATATGCTATCATCATTATCAGTACATCAATGGGATAATACCAGACAACTTACCTGCTACTGTAAAAAAACATTAAAAATTACCTCCAAACTTGAGTGGAAAACTACAGTGACATCATCCATTCATAAAATCCTGTGAAGGTGAAACTATAGAGGCCTGTTCAATATACAGCTTAAATAAATAACCTGATTACCACATCTGATTGAAATGAATGGAATAGGTTAATTCAGTATAAAAAAAGTAAAAAATAGATAAAGGGAATATGTGTAGGTCTAATTTATTTGTGTATGAAATATTATGCAGTGCAAAAGTAGGGAATTTGATTTTATGATGATGACTAAAACTCTTTCTCAAATCTTAAAGTTCTAGATATCTCATTTGTGAGGGGTTGGATTTGACATGTTTACCTCACAAACTCAAGGTACAAAGTTTGATTCTCACCCTTGAAAGGGAGTATGTCTAGGCTTACAAATGTCGCACAAGAGCAGCTAGCCTAGTACCTACCTTTGAGGGGTTGGGGATTGGCATACGACTTAAGGGTATTTACCTCACCAACACAAGGTACAGGGTCTGATTCTCATCTTTGAGGGAAATTAGCTAGACTTAAAATGGCCCACAAGGGCAGCTAGCCTAATAACTACCTTTGAACCAATAAGTATTTACAACATCTACATCAGCATCTAATGAAAAGATAACGTTTTACATGCTGGATAGATAGATATGTGCCTCAAAGGACTCCCACACTATAGAATAGGCTGCCCATCCAAGTAAAACAGAGTTAATTCCTGGCCCTATTCAAATGAAAACTTGACAATTTGATGAACAATTGTAAATTTACCCCAGATTTGGCCCCTGTGTCCCATATGGACAGAGGATGTCCTAACTAACACCCCCTGCCCTTACCAAATCCCTTTGTGTTCTACCTACTAACATGCTCTCTGTACAGGTGGCCATGATACTCAGGATCCAAATAGGTTTGGGATGCATGGCTAGGTTTGTAAGGGCCCTAGTGGTCATTAACCTAGTTGCAGTCTATGAACCTATGAACTCCTGACCTCACTTTTCCATATATACAAAGGACAGGCAATCATATATCTCTGTATCTCCACTACAGATAAGTCAGGCTACCCATGCGCAGATGTGTGATAGACTCACACACACACACACACACACACACACACACACACACACACACACACACACACACACACACACACACACACACACACACACACACACACACACACACACACACACACACACACACACACACACACACACACACACACACACACACACACACACGCACGCACATGCGCACACGCGCGCACGCACACACGCACACACATATGCACACAAAGCATTAGTGAAGCTGGGTTTTAGCTTTCTGCAGGTGCACTTCAGGTACTGGGACAGTTATGGTGACAGGTTCATGATAATAGCTCGATGGTCAGAAATAAAAAGTGTCAGACTGTCGAACCCTATATGCTGATGTCGGAAATCTCGGCATATTGGAATAACAGGGAGCTGTATTGTGTGGTTGTTGTTCATAGGATCATAGGAGGTTACTAGGCTAATGGCCCTGGGGCCCTTACAAGCCTAGCCAATAGTTTACCCCAGAAATAAATCTTGTTCATCAGGAATCAGGAAATGTACAGTTTTCCCTCTGTAGTGTGATCTTGGAGTTTGCATATATAATTAGCGGTTGGTGAGGGGGTGCAGATCCCCACATCGGGAGTCCTCCCTGGAAAAACAACTGTTTTTTTGGGGTTTTGTTTTGAGTTTGACTTTTTGACTGTCAGTGTTATGGCACTATTTAAGAGAGCGAGCTAATAACATGAATCCCTGGTGGCATCCTGCAGTATGTACCTCAAAATTCTAAAGAGATTCTGCAGGAAAAGTCAAGGTATCTACAAGGATAGTCAGCAGCCCATATGTTACCCCATTGACCATCAGAGGATGAAAAGGATAACAGTAGTCATGCTGAAGAAGATGAGACACATTTTCAACAACAACACACCAGGTACAATTCTTAGAAGCACAGACCAACAACCAAAGCATGATAATAATACTTAAAACGTATTTATTAATTTGTAAGGCCAATGAGCACACAGTCCCTTTTGAAAGACACTCCAACAGCAATTAATATGAATTGCTGAGAGTTATACAGTAGGCAAACTGAATCTGTAAGAATCAAACTCAGGACAGGTGTTAAGTCTAATAGCCTAAAATATATGTGCCAAACTGCCTGAATTACTGAATTAGAGTATTTAGTAAGTCACTGAAATCAAAATGTTATATATACATATAGATAGATGGATGGATAGCTAGATAGATAGATAGATAGATAGATAGATAGATAGATAGATAGATAGATATAGATAAATATTTATGAGTCTCAGCCAGTCAAACACTTAGACTTCCCCCTTCCACTTCTGGACCCATGTTAGAACTTGTTCCTGTATCTGCTCAGGTTATGAGATTCCTGTACCAACAGATTGTGATGTAGAACCCAACTGCCACGATGTCTTGAGATGCCAATACACCCTCTATAAAAGCATTAGTACACTGTAATAGAGACTGGTAAGAAACTCCGCTGACAAACATCACAGTTGACTGTTCTAAATTAATAAAAAACAATGATTTAATATAATATAAAATCCAACACTTTAAGCGCTTTCACCCGCTGCGATTTTATAGGGGGGTGTATTCGTGTCTCAAGACATCACGGCAGTGGCGTTCTACATCACAATTTGTTGGTTCAGGAGTATTGTTTGAACGCTACTTGTATTAGGTTAGGAGATTCTGTGTTTAATATGCTTTGTTCTTCTGGTCCTCTGCATTCATGGCTTTCAATCTTCTCATCTCGTTATTTTCATTTTCAACATTGTCCCATTTGAAAATTCAGTAGTAAACACACACACACGCACATCTGTCTGTCTGTCCATACCAGTGATGGCGAACCTATGACATGTCTGTCAAAGGTGACACTCCACAACATTTTGGGTGACTCACAAGCATTCACCAACACCTGAGTTACCAAATAAACTGAATGAACAAAAATATAAGAAATATGCAATGCTTGCACTTATTTATTAAAAGTCAACAACAAAAAAGTTATTAATTGATATTAATCAAATGAAATGCAATGTGTTCCATATTTTTTTCAATTCAATTCAAAATTACTATTAAAAGTAGGGTAATTTTTTGGTGCATTATTTTAATCCCAATTATCAGTGCGCATATCGTTTTCTGCATTGTAAGCTGCTGATTTTTCTTTTACTTTTATAATACATAGCAGCACACATGATTGGACTTTATTTTTTTTAATGAATGAATATGTAAAGAATTGTTTTTCTTTTGTTCGGGGGGGAGGTGACACCCCAGCAGAGTTAAGATAGGTATTTTCTGAATTTTTGACTCATTGAACCCAAAAGGTTTGCCATTACTGATCTATATATACGTGTGTGTGTGTGTGTGTGTGTGTGTGTGTGTGTGTGTGTGTGTGTGTGTGTGTGTGTGTGTGTGTGTGAGTGTGTATAGATTAATATATATAGATTTTTTATCCATCCCGCCATTCACAACCCCTTTTCCCATGTGGAGTTGGGGTGTCACATCAACAGGGACAACCATCTAGAGTCAAGTTTTACACTGCCAGGTGGCTAGCCCTGCTGTGGTATGGTAGTTCTTCCATAGACGTCTAAACCTCAAAATGCATTCTCTCGAGGCACTCCTAAAAATGGAGAACATCGATATCTGTGCAGTAACTGAGACTTGGTTCAAGGCTCCAGAGAGCACCCCTGCAATACCAGGCTACAACTCTTACCACACTTTTCGGCTACCAAACCAGGATTGAAACACTAAAGGTGGAGGAGTGTCCATATTCACCAAGGATATTCACACCACCAGGTTAGTTGCCCAGCACAATGTGTCTGAAATTCTCCAGGTAAGACTGCAATCCAAATTGTAGCTTGCTACAGATCCCCTACCATGCCCCATGATTCTCACTACACCTTTCTAAACATACTGGAAAATATTAACATACAACCAAACACCCTAATACTGGGTGATTTCAACTACCCTGCCATTAACGGGGAAAATTACTCATGCACAAACACCTTTGCCCAACGATTCTTGGAATGCATAAATTCCAGTGCCTTGGATCAACTAATCCATAGTCCCACCAGGGGCTCCAATATCCTAGACCTGGTCATTACCAACATGGGAAATTGATGCTCCACACCTATGGTCACCCCCTCGTTGGTCAGGTCAGACCATAAGCTAATCACCCTTAACATCCACATCCTACCCCCACCCCCCAGTAAGGAAACCACCATAAAAAACTTCTCCAAGGCTAACTTCATGCTATTCAAGTCAGAAGTTACAAACTTCATGACACCCATGCAGATGGGAACTGAAAGTTCGACTGCTGAGTCCTACACTAAGGCACTGTACGAGCACTTCCACTCATGTATGAATCGTGCCATCCCAAATAGAACCAAGATGCTCTCCTCCAAAATAAGGAAGCCAATCTGGTGGTCCCCTGCCATAAACAAACTTTGCAACAAAAGGAAAAAACTGTTGCAGAAAAGAGGAAAATCCCAGGATGCAAAAAACTCCCTTACCAGCCTCAGTAAGAAGCTGAGATCCCTCATAAAATCCTGCAAAGCTAGTTATGAAAATAAAATTGCCAAAGATTTCAAAGACAACCACAAGGCATTCTATAACTATGTCAAGAATCTAAATGGCAATGCTCAGATTTGCTCTGAGCTACAACAGAATGGCATTAAATATACTGATCTCAAGGATATTGCCAATATCCTGGCAGATCAATTCAGTGCCAACTTCACCCCCCTCTCACCCCCTAAATGGCCCATCTCAATACTGGAAGATTGCCAAATTCCGGTAATAATGGCCACACAGGTAAAAAACGCACTCTCCAAAGCTAAGAATACAGCATCCATGGGATCAGCTGACATCCTGGGCTGTGTACTGCATGAACTACAAAATGAACTGGCACCTCACCTAAGTGTCATGTTTAATCATACCCTCACCTCAGGCTTTGAGCCCACTGAGTGGCGCACAGCTACAGTTATCCCACTCCACAAGGGGGGGTCCACCTTGGATCCCAGTAACTACCGCCCCATCAGTCTGACGAGCCTGATCTGCAAGGCCATGGAATGTATTATCATGGAACTTATAAACAAAGACATTGGCGACCTTAAAACACTGGACCCCACCCAGTTTGGGTTCGTGAAGGGACGATCTTGTCTCCTGAAGCTTATTGACTTCTTCAAATCAGTCTCTAGAGCCGTGGACGAGGGTAAGGCAGTCCACACAGCCTATCTGGACCTCGCCAAGGCCTTTGACACTATTCCTCACTCTGGAATCATAGATAAACTTACTAAGCTGGGCATTAATCCCTACATCACTTGATGGATTGCCAACTGGCTTATTGACAGAACCCACACTGTGAAAGTAGCTGACTACAAATCCAGCTCCAGACAAGTGACAAGTGGAGTACCTCAGGGTTCAGTCCTGGGACCTCTCTTGTTTGACATCTACTTCTCTGAAGTACAGGCTAACACTAAGGAACTCTGGCTAACAAAGTTTGCAGATAACTGCAAACTGGGAGCCATTATTGAATCCCCAAATGATGTGGATACTCTACAAAAGGGCCTTACAGAAACAGATGCTTGGTGCCAGAGCCATGGGCTCAAGCTCAATGCCAAAAAATGTATAGTTATCCCCTTTGGAAAAAACATGTACCTGTGAATTATCACATAGGTGGCAGTACACTAAACACCAAAAGTGTAATAAGAGACTTAGGGACACAGGTGGACAGTGGTCTCACCTTCAATAGCCACATCGCCACAACAGTCAGGAAATCCTTCTATGTGGCACACCTCATCACTAAGGGCTTTTCATCCAGAAAAAAGGAGGTCATTGTCCCACTGTACTCATCCCTCATTAGACCTATTATAGAATGCAAAGCCCCATTTGGTATGTACCTCTGAAGACATCTGCAACAACTGGAAAGGCCGCAGAAATACCTCACTAAAAGAATCACAGACCTAAAGCAGATGCCCTATGCTGACCGCCTTAAAAAACTCCAGTTATACTCAGTTGCATATTGTCTACTCCGAGGCGATCTCTGCTTAACATACAAGGTCATGTCAAACCCAGAGCTGTTGGACATGCTACACTTAAAGAAATCCCAATCCCTCAGAGCCACACACTCCAGGGATCTAAATGTTGTCATCACAATAAACAAAACATGCTGGAGGGATAGGTTCCTGACCCAGAGACTCCACAGGCTCTGGAATAGACTGCCCATACATGTCAAGCAGAGTGCTTCTTTGGCCCTCTTCAAAAGGAACCTTGATGATTGGATGGGAGAAAGGAAATTCACCCCGGGGATCACGTCAGTCGCTCTGCTAGACAGGGGTCCAGAGAAGTAAATAGTGTGGGAAGAAATATCCAGGGAATTGTTATGGCTAGGCTTATATAGGCCCTAGGGCCAATAACCTAGTACCACCCTATGAACCTATACCCCACACTCACAATTATGGACAGTTTAGAGTGTCTCATCCACCTACTGCTTACCTTTAGATTGTAGGAGGAAACCAGAATACTTGATAGAAACCCTTGCAAACACTGGAAGGACATGCAGACTCTACACAGAAGGCACACTAGCTAAGAATCGAACCACGGAACTTCTTGGTATGAGGTGACAACATGATTCACTGTGCCATTGTGCCAACCATAGATTTTTTTATATGTTTTGTTAATGAGGTTGTCTTACTGTGTTGAGACTCATTTTCATTGGTGGTCTGGTTAAATGACTTGCTGTGAGTCTACAAATAGAGACTAAGAGAACCAAACCCAGCACTACAAGATGAAGCTTGTTAGCAACTCATAATGTCAGTCCTCTGCAGTAAAGTGCTAGACAGTGATATGCTCCATATAATAATATACAGATATGTTATTCCCAAGATACATCACCCATCACTGTACAGCAACATAAACACAGAATTATCATTTAGCAATGATTTACATGTCTGACAGGGGGGTTGAGCGGACACATGCTGAGATTTCATAAAGACACATACACACATGTGCACTGGAGTACACACACATGCACACACACACACCCTCATGCATATATTCTGGGGATCACGCAGCAGGTTAAGACACTGCAGGCACACCTCAGTGGTGGTACTGGGAGCATCCACTGGGCAAACGAGGTTGTGATCCCTGGACATGCTTTACCACCCTCTGTAAGTTTTCTAGCTATGGACAAGTAATGCTTTTGGAGGCAATAGTGTAGTGCATAGGGATACCATATTGTGTGATTTCTCTATGAAACAGTGTAGCTGCATGGGAGAGTACACTGAGGAAGGTGGCCTTACATAACAGGGTGTTGCACATCTGAAAGGTACAACTGCCACATAGCCTTTATAATCCTCCACATTGGGCTATGTACCTGTAGCACATGACACAACACAGATACAAACAAGTCCACTCCTGTCATGCCTGTGCTACATAAGACAGGTATAATGACATAAACTCATTCTCTAATGTTACAGATATGAGCAACATCCCAAGTGACATGTCATAGCCATCAAATGAATGGTCCGACTACAGTCACCTACAGAATCTCTTGATGTCACTGATCTGCACCATTATTCTTAATTCATGTCCTGTGTTGTTCTGCAGTGCCCTTGTTGAAACTGACTGACCCTCCAAGTTCTTGAATACTTAACATTTTGACATCACAAGCTGTCAGAGTTCTGCGGGTAAGTTTTATTTCACAGGTAACTCCCGGGCAGCAACACACCTGCACAATCAGCTGAGTCCCCTTAGGTAAAAAAGTGATTTGGATTGAGCCAGCTACAGTAACAGTGGAGGTGGTATCTAATTTATGATTCCACTTCCAATCTCTTCGTATAAGAAGCTAGACACAGGGTTAAGGCTGTTTGGGTAACCTCGGTGATTGTCTTACTTCTCTTCTGTCTCCTGAATAGTGCCACAGCCCTGTCTCCCACTGTTACAATGAGTATGGAACTATTCTTGACATCGTCATCATCAGACACCTAATCAGTGCTCTCATAAAGCCCTAGAAGGAGGCACATTTTTACAGGCACTTGCTGTGCTGGGAACTGCATCAATGGCATTCTGTGTGCAAGTTGCTCTACCTCTATTACCAGATACTACTGTAGTCCCTGCAACACATAAGTAACACAAGTATACACTGAGATGTCAGAGCTGCACTCACATGTAGTCCATCTGCACATTCCTGCTACAAATGTGTAATATAAACAACAGTTAGTGTCTGCGACTGCCTCTGTCAGTAGAGGAAGACCTAGGCAAATCACACGTTCCTGCAAGGTAATGCAAACATTATGATTAAATCTATAATACGTAAGTGTTAAAGGGAACAGTAGCTAAATCTCATGCTTGCAGAATATAAGATGCTAACAGCTTATTAACCCACCTCTCTATAGACATGTGATGGTTGCCATGCAGGCTGTTTACTATTTTATGTAGCAACTATGTGACATATAATGTGTATACTAGTATGGATGTGTCTTATTTAAACACATGTAGCTAGGTATATGTGACATGACTATCAGACATGAATACCATTAGGCACAGCTTGCACACCATTGTCAAACCCAATACACAGCATAGTGCAACCACTAGCCAGCCCTCCAGAGAAACAACAAAATAATCCATTTCAGTTTGGCAGTGGAGACCTCCTCTGTGTGTGGCACTGTGAGCTGCATTAATGCCTCATGCTTATTTCTTATCCAGTCATACATGCCTGTGATACTCCAATGGCAGGTCTGAAGAGTTCATTTATTTACTTATTTAGTTATTTATTTATTTTGCATTTGTTGACAGGGGTGGTCCATCTAGGCACAAATGCCTCTTTTTTGTGAACGCCCAGGCAGAAAAAGCTCCAGTACATACAGCACAATCAAAATCTTTTACGTTACGTAATATCAACAGTGTCAGACATAATACAATTAAAATGCATTTTACAATGTCAAAATAGATGATAATAACTTTATATATAGTAGTAAGACTAGATGATAGTTACTTTACATATAGTAGTAAGCCTTCTTATGCTAATTATACTCTATACAGATACAGTTAAATAAGTAGGATAGATGTCACACTGCAGAGTAGAGTTATTTACAAAGGGTGTGTAGCAAAATGTTGATATAATTATGAGATATAAATGAAATGAGTGGTAAAAGAGTTAAGAGAGGCATAGATAGAAGGTGTGGTGGGTGAAGACAGAATGATAGTTGGTAACAGAGTATAGGAGAGCAGAGTTATAGTAGAAGAGGAAGGAAGCAGAGATAGATGTTAAATCTTGGAGATGTATAGCTACAGAGCCAGGATGTCGAGAGGTGCTTCATTAAATGTGTTTTGAATGTCTGATGGTTTTCAACAAGCCTGAGAGCATATGGGAGGGCTTTCAGAGGGTAGCTACAGACTTTGTGTGTATGGAGGCTCACAATGCACTTTGGGCTTTAATGGGAGAAAGAAAGTATTTGTCTTTAGAGCAAACAGCATTGATGGGGTGGTAGTGTTGAAGTTTTCTTTTTTGTGCCAGACACTTATTAGGGTACATTAGAGTATGTACTACTAGTAGCTGACGATAGTGGAGATGATGTCCAGTTGAGTTGTTTAAGGGTAGAACAGTGATGTGTTCTAAATGGGTGATTTGCTGCAAAGCAAGCTATTTTATTGTAACATTGTTCCAGCTTTGTTTGTGTGCACATTTGTGAGTTAGTAAAGAGTGGGGAAGCATACAGTAGGGTAGGTAGTATGTGTGCTTTAGTTGTGGTTTCTCTGATTATGCCTGTTAGGGTTTTGTTCTATATAAGAGGCCAAGCTTTTAGTATTTTTTTAAATTAGTTTGGAAGTGTAGGTCAAATTTCAAGTCATCTTCAACTGTGAGTTTGCTGTTAGGAATCTGTTCAATTAGTGTTATTTAATGAAGCGATTTTGACAAGAATTTTGCTTTGGGAAAAAGTTTTAGGGGTTAAAAAGTAGTAGTTTCATTTTTTTGTGTTAAGTAGGAGTTGTGAGTTGTCTAGCAAAGATTCTATGGGCACAAAGGATTCCTGAGTAATTTCTTGAAGTTTTTGTAGGTTAGACATGTGCAGATGAGTGTAGAGTCATCTGCATATTATACATGAGTGGAGTACTTGGAAGCAGTGGGTAGATCATTTATAAATATGTTAAACAGAAGGGGTCCAAGTATAGAACCTTGTAGCAATCCTACACTAAAATGGGTAGAAATGATACGTATTCTTGCTGCCATTTGATTGCTTGGACTCTATCTGTTAGGTTGCTGTTAAACCAGAAGAGGGAGAAGGGGAAGAAACCTAAGTTTTAGTAATAGTTTATTGTGAGACACGATGTCAAGTACTTTGGACAGGTCAAGGAATGATGAAGACATTAGGTTTCCTATATTTCTTTTTTTTATTAATGGCATCAGCAAAGTGAAGTAGGGCAATAGTGGCGTTACGTTTGGGACAAAGCCCATGTTGTGTAGGGGAGCGAGTATTTTTTATGGTAAGGTATTGAAGTAATTGGGAGTGGATACACTTTGCTGATATTTTAGACAATGTTGACAAGATACCAACTGGTCTGAAGTTGAAGTAGTCAGCAGAGGGTGCTATTTTATGAAGTATATATGCCTTTTTGCGAATGGTTGGGACATGAAATTCTACAATGGTTCTATTTATTAGCATAGATATTGGATATGACAGAACCTCAGTTGTAATTTTTGAAAATTCAGAAGGAAGGTTGTCTATAGCAGAGGTTGTAGTTTTTAGTTTTAGGAGATATTTACTTATGGTGGAGATAGAGACAAGTTTGAGTGAGAAGTGAGCTTCCATGGGATTTTGTTGGTAGATGGTTAGTTTGATGGCAAGATTGTCTTTGATAAGTGAGGCTACAGCTTGAAGGAAGTATTTGCTAAGTTGTTAGCAACTGTTGATAAAGTGTGTCTAGGGAGGGAGGGAGTTGTATACTGCCTGTGGCCTGGATTAAATAGATTTTGGTCTGATGATCAGATTTTTTTTAGGATTATCTTGGTATGCCTACTGTAAGTTAAAGTAGTGGATGTTTTGTCATGTCTTATACTTTTTTTGTTTTATTTCTTATCTATCTGTAGTGTAGAAGATTTTCCTGGGCTGTTTGGTGTGCCATGCTTTCCAGAGCTTGTCTGTAAGCATCATTACTTTCCTATTGTTTTTCAATAGCCATGTTGCTGGATTAAGTTTAATTTTTTTCTCCCAATGGGGAATATTGGTAAAGGTTTTGTTAAATGCAAGGGTGGCTTTGTCTAAGGGAAGATGTTTTAATATATTCCAATTATATTGCTTGAGAGAAGAGATGAAATTGTAAACATTAAAATTTGATAGGTTATTCACATTCTTGTATACATGATGCTTTACTGGATTGCATGCAAGCCTTTTAGAAAACATTGGCAGGTGGTCACTTAGCTTGTCAAATAGTGACTGGTATAGTTGAACAAATTCAGTCTAGAGTAGATGCCATAGAGGAGGGCTTGTTATAATGAACTGAGAGAAAACCTACAGATTAATAATGGTAGAGGGGGTATCAGATACAATGTGGGCCCAATCTATGTTAACGTCGCCATGGATGATGGTTTCTTGGAGCATATTAGTAGATGCCTAGGATAGTTTGATCTTTGCTATGCTGTTATTACCAGGGATATATATATATATATATATATATATATATATATATGCTGCAACGTATCACCAAACACCCTCGAACAGCAACAACTTAAGTCCCAAACGTTCGTATAAATATATCCAAAAGATATAATAATATTTCCAAAACACTGTTTTATTAGAAACAAACAAGAACGTAAGCGCTTTCACGGTTTTAACCGCTTCTTCAGACGTAACATTACATTGAACAAGAAACACTGTTTAAATCAAAAATCAGGAACATTCAAACTACTTAATTGAATAATTAGCGCATAGATCTTAAAGTGCCAGCATTTCAAAGCGCTTGCATTTACATATAGTTCATCATTTTCCATTATTTATAAATAACACATAAAAAACATAAAATATCATGTATCTAATTCATAATACATGCAAATGTGTTAAAATATGTTAAAATTCAGAGATAAAAACATTATGAGTTAGTCGTTATCTAAGGGACCTAGCTCTAAGAATGGGCTTCAAAGAAATAGCATCGTTCAGACCATAACCCCTGTGTTCACCTAATCTGAAGATCCATTCTATTTCTGCACATTCCGTGTCATTGTTAATGTTCCCTAATCTCAAATTAATATGTTGAATGTGTAGTATTTGAAAACAAAATGTATGTGCTGGACCCTCTTTAATAATGTGTTTAGCTATCGCATTGTACACTTCTCTCCTAGCCACACAGTAATAATGGTCTCTGATGCGTTCTTTCAAAGTGCGATTGGTTTTCCCTACATAAAAATGAAAACATTGCACGCAGTAAGCCACGTACACCAAATTTTTGGAATTACATGAGTCATTCACTTTTAATTCCCATAAACGTTTTGTTTCAGGATGTCTATAAAAACGGGACTCATCCACAAATATACATTGTTTGCAACTATTGCATTTCTTCGTCCCACTATATCTGGGCTGCAAGTGTGTGTTGTCCCAAGGACTCATTACTTTACGATAACACAGTTGTTGTTTTAATGTTTTATTGTTTCTATATGTATATTTTGGATGGTCACCTATTAATTCTTTAACTTTTGGATCAACCATAAGAATGTTCCAACATTTCTCAATGGTTTCCTTCACCCTATTAATGTTGTTCCCATATGGTAATATTATGCTAATATCATTTTTTCTGTTGATAGAGTTATCTCTCTGCTTAACAACTCTTTCAGAGAAATAAGGTCTAGCAAGAGCTTTCCTCTCAGCAATAACCTGTTTACATATATTACTTATACTAATATCATCATAGCCTCTTGTTATAAAATCTGCTTTTAACCTCAACAATTCATCAGATAGTATCTTATCATCACAGCACAATCTTGCTAATCTAAGGGCCTGACCTCTCACTATGTTATTAAACAATGTTGGATTATGCATACTTGTGCGATGTAAGAAGGTTGGACGGTAGCAATTTTTCCTGTATACACATGTAGAAATATTTACATTGTCTTTTTTAACTGTAACGTCTAGGTAATTGATGGAATCAGTTGATTTTACCATTGTAAATTTAAGGAAATTACTAGAGCTATTTAATTGTGCAAGGAAGCTTTCCAACTCATTGTTGTTACCTTGCCACAGCAAGAAAAGGTCATCGACAAAACGTCGATGGAATATGACATTGGGATGCCTCATTAGATTCTCTTTCTCCCAAGCAACCATTATCAAATTTGCATACACATTTGCACAACTTGTGCCCATCGCTATTCCTTTTCTTTGTCGATATAACTTATTCTCAAACAAAAATAAGTTATTTTCCAGTACTAGTTCTGTTAAAAAACATAAAAAGTCTGCCTTTACAATATCCATCTTCCCATCTGTCACTAATAAATCTTTAAGTATAAGCAATCCTGCCTCATTGGGAATACTTGTGAAAAGTGATTCAACATCTAGTGTCACTAGAACTAGATCTGGAATTGTATCACATCCTTGTGCAAAAATGTATAAATCTTTCAAAAAGTGTTCTGTGTCAATTAATACATGACCATACATAGATAAAACCTGCTTTAACTGTTGATCTACATAAATGGAAATGCCTTCCGTCATCCAGCCAGCTCCCGCCACTATTGGTCTAAATTTGGGGGAGATTGGATTTTTATGGATTTTAGGTAGCCCATGTAACTGCGGAATGATGGGAAAATCAACTGAAAAATAGTTGTACAAATCTCTCGTGAGCACTTGTAAATTCAGACATTCAACCAGGGCTCTCTTTATGTTTCCTGTTACTACATTAATCTCATCAAAATGAATTTGTTCATATGCTTCTGTTTTCAACATTTCATTCATAGTATTAAAGTAATATTCAGAATTCATAATCACAATAGGGCCTCCTTTGTCGGAGGGTCTTATCACTATATTGTTGTTATTTTTCAAATCAAATATCGCCTGTGCTTCTAATTTACTTATATTAGGTTCTAATGATCCTAGATAAAATTTTGAATCATTATATACTTGATTTTCGACAGCTCTAATGAATACTTCTACATTAGCAGGTAACATTGGCAAGTAGTCACTTTTCTTTTTTAGCATATTCATATTATTTTCATTTAAACCTAGTGACATCTTTAATGCTATATTCCTAGCAAATAATCGAACAGAAATCAAGAAATCACTTACATCTATGTTATTAGTGGGTACGAAGCCCAAACCCTTATTCAGTAGTCCTATTTCTGTTTTCGTGAGTTCATAGTTTGAAATGTTCCAAACTAAGCTTTGGGAGTCCACATTTTTTTGATAGTGTGCATCTGCTGTTGAGGTGCTTCTTTGCGCTTTTGCCCTCTTATATTGTCTGTATCTACAGATTTCTTCCGTCCCATCCGAATCGGAAATGGAAAAACCGATGGTTCCCGTTCATCCTGTCTATCTGGTATTATCTTCCTTCTCACGTCCATGTTTGTTCGTGTTGCTGTTCCTTCATTAACTGGAATGTCCATTGGAGTCGGGTACACAGAGCCTGCCCCTTCCGGAGACATTATTCCTTCCACGTGTACGTTTTTTTCTGTACTCGACTGGGCCATTGCATTATTTACCTCACTAGCTGGATTCAGGACCAAGTTTAATGTGGCACTAGGTGCTCTTGTATTAGCTGCGTTATTTACTTGTTGTGCCCCCCGTAGCCATTGGGAAGGTTGCATATTGTTGGATTTTCCATTATTTACATCTTCTTTAGGCCACATAAATACTTGTTGTTTGGAGAAGTCATTTAAGTCTCTAGCCAGCTTCCTTTTCTTATGTTCTAACAATCTAATTTCATAGCGATTGATTTTCTCTATCGTCTCCTGCATAAACAGTTCAGTTGGCCCATCACCGTTTATTTCAAACAAATCATGTTGTTGTTTTATGATTTCCATTTTTAAATCATTTTCAATTGGTTGAAAAAATTCAACCAATAACTTCATGTATGCTCTTCCTGTATCTAGATTTATTTTTTGCCATTTAATTAATAGGTCTGTATATACAGTTCATTTAGGGCATATTTAAAACCCTCAGTCCTCTCGGCACAATGTTCAAGTTTAAACATGCTTCCAGG
Organism: Protopterus annectens; assembly: GCF_019279795.1. Classification (NCBI taxonomy): domain Eukaryota; kingdom Metazoa; phylum Chordata; order Ceratodontiformes; family Protopteridae; genus Protopterus; species Protopterus annectens. The sequence continues at coordinate 1,448,071,144 of NC_056731.1, read as the reverse complement.
TGGAAACGCTGGCACTGGAGGCGTTTAAATTTGAAAATATCATTCTCAAGATTTCTCTTTAACAACAAAATGTCATGATGATTATCAATGTTCACTTCTTTGGCGTTGTATGCCATACTCACATCCACATTTAATAAAGGGTTAATCGTGTCAGTTAGTAGACCCCGCAGTCTCGAGTTAACATCAGTGATCTTCTCATTGGAGCCCATTGTCAGTGCTGTTGCTGCCGCTGCTTCCATAATGAATATATCCACAAACAAGTTCACCAAAGAAATGCTGCAACGTATCACCAAACACCCTCGAACAGCAACAACTTAAGTCCCAACGTTCGTATAAATATATCCAAAAGATATAATAATATTTCCAAAACACTGTTTTATTAGAAACAAACAAGAACGTAAGCGCTTTCACGGTTTTAACCGCTTCTTCAGACGTAACATTACATTGAACAAGAAACACTGTTTAAATCAAAAATCAGGAACATTCAAACTACTTAATTGAATAATTAGCGCATAGATCTTAAAGTGCCAGCATTTCAAAGCGCTTGCATTTACATATAGTTCATCATTTTCCATTATTTATAAATAACACATAAAAAACATAAAATATCATGTATCTAATTCATAATACATGCAAATGTGTTAAAATATGTTAAAATTCAGAGACAAAAACATTATGAGTTAGTCGTTATCTAAGGGACCTAGCTCTAAGAATGGGCTTCAAAGAAATAGCATCGTTCAGACCATAACCCCTGTGTGCACCTAATCTGAAGATCCATTCTAGTTCTGCACATTCCGTGTCATTGTTAATGTTCCCTAATCTCAAATTAATATGTTGAATGTGTAGTATTTGAAAACAAAATGTATGTGCTGGACCTTCTTTAATAATGTGTTTAGCTATCGCATTGTACTCTTCTCTCCTAGCCACACAGTAATAATGGTCTCTGATGCGTTCTTTCAAAGTGCGATTGGTTTTCCCTACATAAAAATGAAAACATTGCACGCAGTAAGCCACGTACACCAAATTTTTGGAATTACATGAGCCATTCACTTTTAATTCCCATAAACGTTTTGTTTCAGGATGTCTATAAAAACGGGACTCATCCACAAATATACATTGTTTGCAACTATTGCATTTCTTCGTCCCACTATATCTGGGCTGCAAGTGTGTGTTGTCCCAAGGACTCATTACTTTACGATAACACAGTTGTTGTTTTAATGTTTTATTGTTTCTATATGTATATTTTGGATGGTCACCTATTAATTCTTTAACTTTTGGATCAACCATAAGAATGTTCCAACATTTCTCAATGGTTTCCTTCACCCTATTAATGTTGTTCCCATATGGTAATATTATGCTAATATCATTTTTCTGTTGATAGAGTTATCTCTCTGCTTAACAACTCTTTCAGAGAAATAAGGTCTAGCAAGAGCTTTCCTCTCAGCAATAACCTGTTTACATATATTACTTATACTAATATCATCATAGCCTCTTGTTATAAAATCTGCTTTTAACCTCAACAATTCATCAGATAGTATCTTATCATCACAGCACAATCTTGCTAATCTAAGGGCCTGACCTCTCACTATGTTATTAAACAATGTTGGATTATGCATACTTGTGCGATGTAAGAAGGTTGGACGGTAGCAATTTTTCCTGTATACGCATGTGGAAATATTTACATTGTCTTTTTTAACTGTAACGTCTAAATAATTGATGGAATCAGTTGATTTTACCATTGTAAATTTAAGGAAATTACTAGAGCTATTTAATTGTGCAAGGAAGCTTTCCAACTCATTGTTGTTACCTTGCCACAGCAAGAAAAGGTCATCGACAAAACGTCGATGGAATATGACATTGGGATGCCTCATTAGATTCTCTTTCTCCCAAGCAACCATTATCAAATTTGCATACACATTTGCACAACTTGTGCCCATCGCTATTCCTTTTCTTTGTCGATATAACTTATTCTCAAACAAAAATAAGTTATTTTCCAGTACTAGTTCTGTTAAAAAACATAAAAAGTCTGCCTTTACAATATCCATCTTCATCCAACACATTTGCATGTATTATGAATTAGATACATGATATTTTATGTTTTTTATGTGTTATTTATAAATAATGGAAAATGATGAACTATATGTAAATGCAAGCGCTTTGAAATGCTGGCACTTCAAGATCTATGCGCTAATTATTCAATTAAGTAGTTTGAATGTTCCTGATTTTTGATTTAAACAGTGTTTCTTGTTCAATGTAATGTTACGTCTGAAGAAGCGGTTAAAACCGTGAAAGCGCTTACGTTCTTGTTTGTTTCTAATAAAACAGTGTTTTGGAAATATTATTATATCTTTTGGATATATTTATACGAACGTTTGGGACTTAAGTTGTTGCTGTTCGAGGGTGTTTGGTGATACGTTGCAGCATTTCTTTGGTGAACTTGTTTGTGGATATATTCATTATGGAAGCAGCGGCAGCAACAGCACTGACAATGGGCTCCAATGAGAAGATCACTGATGTTAACTCGAGACTGCGGGGTCTACTAACTGACACGATTAACCCTTTATTAAATGTGGATGTGAGTATGGCATACAACGCCAAAGAAGTGAACATTGATAATCATCATGACATTTTGTTGTTAAAGAGAAATCTTGAGAATGATATTTTCAAATTTAAACGCCTCCAGTGCCAGCGTTTCCACCTGGAAGCATGTTTAAACTTGAACATTGTGCCGAGAGGACTGAGGGTTTTAAATATGCCCTCGTACGGAACTGTATATACAGACCTATTAATTAAATGGCAAAAAATAAATCTAGATACAGGAAGAGCATACATGAAGTTATTGGTTGAATTTTTTCAACCAATTGAAAATGATTTAAAAACGGAAATCATAAAACAACAACATGATTTGTTTGAACTAAATGGTGATGGTCCAACTGAACTGTTTATGCAGGAGACGATTGAGAAAATCAATCGCTATGAAGCGAGATTGTTAGAACATAAGAAAAGGAAGCTGGCCAGAGATTTAAATGATTTCTCTAAACAACAAGTATTTATGTGGCCAAAAGAAGATGTGAATAATGGAAAATCGAACAACATGCAACCTTCCCAATGGCCGAGGGGGGCGCAACAAGTAAATACCGCAACTAATACAAAAGCATCCAGTGTTACATTAAACATGGATTTGAATCCGGCTAGTGAGGTAAACATAATGGATAATTATGCAATGGGCCAGTCGGGCACAGATAAAATCTTACATGTGGAAGGAATAACGTCTCCGGAAGGGGCAGGCTCTGTGTATTCGACTCCAATGGACATTCCAGTTAATGAAGGAACAGCAACACGAACAAACATGGACGTGAGAAGGAAGATAATACCAGATAGACAGGATGAACGGGAACCATCGGTTTTTCCTTTTCCGATTCGGATGGGACGGAAGAAATCAGTAGATACAGACAATGTAAGAGGGCAAAAGCGCAAAGAAGCACCTCAACAGCAGATGCACACTATCAAAAAAATGTGGACTCCGAAAGCTTAGTTTGGAATATTTCAAACTATGCCCTTACGAAAGTAGAAATAGGATTACTGAATAAGGGTTTGGGCTTTGTACCCACCAACAATATAGATGTAAGTGATTTTCTGATTTCTGTACGATTGTTCGCTAGGAATATAGCATTAAAAATGTCACTAGGATTTAATGAAAATAATATGAATATGCTAAAAAAGAAAAGCGACTACTTGCCAATGTTACCTGCTAATGTAGAAGTATTCATTAAAGCCGTCGAAAATCAAGTATATAATGATTCAAAATTTTATCTAGGATCATTAGAACCTAATATAAGTAAATTAGAAGCACAGGCGATATTTGATTTGAAAAATAACAACAATATAGTGATAAGACCCTCCGACAAAGGAGGCCCTATTGTGATTATGAATTTTGAGTATTACTTTAATACTATGAATGAAATGTTGAAAACAGAAGCATATGAACAAATTCATTTTGATGAGATTAATGTAGTAACAGGAAACATAAAGAGGGCCCTAGTTGAATGTCTGAATCTACAAGTGCTTACGAGAGATCTGTACAACTATTTTTTAGTTGATTTTCCCATCATTCCGCAGTTACATGGGCTACCCAAAATCCATAAAAATCCAATTTCACCCAAATTCAGACCCATAGTGGCGGGAGCTGGCTGGATGACGGAAGGCATTTCCATTTATGTAGATCAACAGTTAAAGCAGGTTTTATCTATGTATGGTCATGTATTAATTGACACAGAACACTTTTTGAAAGATTTATACATTTTTGCACAAGGATGTGATACAATTCCAGATCTAGTTCTAGTGACACTAGATGTTGAATCACTTTTCACAAGTATTCCCAATGAGGCAGGATTGCTTATACTTAAAGATTTATTAGTGACAGATGGGAAGATGGATATTGTAAAGGCAGACTTTTTATGTTTTTTAACAGAACTAGTACTGGAAAATAACTTATTTTTGTTTGAGAATAAGTTATATCGACAAAGAAAAGGAATAGCGATGGGCACAAGTTGTGCAAATGTGTATGCAAAGTTGATAATGGTTGCTTGGAAGAAAGAGAATCTAATGAGGCATCCCAATGTCATATTCCATCGACGTTTTGTCGATGACCTTTTCTTGCTGTGGCAAGGTAACAGCAATGATTTGACAAGCTTCCTTGCACAATTAAATAGCTCTAGTAATTTCCTTAAATTTACAATGGTAAAATCAACTGATTCCATCAATTATTTAGACGTTACAGTTAAAAAAGACAATGTAAATATTTCCACATGCGTATATAGGAAAAATTGCTACCGTCCAACCTTCTTACATCGCACAAGTATGCATAATCCAACATTGTTTAATAACATAGTAAGAGGTCAAGCCCTTAGATTAGCAAGATTGTGCTGTGATGATAAGATACTATCTGATGAATTGTTGAGGTTAAGAGCAGATTTTATAACAAGAGGTTATGATGATATTAGTATAAGTAATATATGTAAACAGGTTATTGCTGAGAGGAAAGCTCTTGCTAGACCTTATTTCTCTGAAAGAGTTGTTAAGCAGAGAGATAACTCTATCAACAGAAAAAATGATATTAGCATAATATTACCATATGGGAACAACATTAATAGGGTGAAGGAAACCATTGAGAAATGTTGGAACATTCTTATGGTTGATCCAAAAGTTAAAGAATTAATAGGTGACCATCCAAAATATACATATAGAAACAATAAAACATTAAAACAACAACTGTGTTATCGTAAAGTAATGAGTCCTTGGGACAACACACACTTGCAGCCCAGATATAGTGGGACGAAGAAATGCAATAGTTGCAAACAATGTATATTTGTGGATGAGTCCCATTTTTATAGACATCCTGAAACAAAACGTTTATGGGAATTAAAAGTGAATGGCTCATGTAATTCCAAAAATTTGGTGTACGTGGCTTACTGCGTGCAATGTTTTCATTTTTATGTAGGGAAAACCAATCGCACTTTGAAAGAACGCATCAGAGACCATTATTACTGTGTGGCTAGGAGAGAAGAGTACAATGCGATAGCTAAACACATTATTAAAGAGGGTCCAGCACATACATTTTGTTTTCAAATACTACACATTCAACATATTAATTTGAGATTAGGGAACATCAACAATGACACGGAATGTGCAGAACTAGAATGGATCTTCAGATTAGGTGCACACAGGGGTTATGGTCTGAACGATGCTATTTCTTTGAAGCCCATTCTTAGAGCTAGGTCCCTTAGATAACGACTAACTCATAATGTTTTTATCTCTGAATTTTAACATATTTTAACACATTTGCATGTATTATGAATTAGATACATGATATTTTATGTTTTTTATGTGTTATTTATAAATAATGGAAAATGATGAACTATATGTAAATGCAAGCGCTTTGAAATGCTGGCACTTTAAGATCTATGCGCTAATTATTCAATTAAGTAGTTTGAATGTTCCTGATTTTTGATTTAAACAGTGTTTCTTGTTCAATGTAATGTTACGTCTGAAGAAGCGGTTAAAACCGTGAAAGCGCTTACGTTCTTGTTTGTTTCTAATAAAACAGTGTTTTGGAAATATTATTATATCTTTTGGATATATTTATACGAACGTTTGGGACTTAAGTTGTTGCTGTTCGAGGGTGTTTGGTGATACGTTGCAGCATTTCTTTGTTGAACTTGTTTGTGTATATATATATATATATATATATATATATATATATATATATATATATATATATATATAGCTATGATGCATTTGGTCTTTTAAAATCTTAGACTGAGTAAGGCAATAAAAATATCTGCATTTCTGAATGAGGGATACTTTTACTGATAAAGGGATGTGTTTAGGTATTTTGGATACATAACAGCTACCTCACCTGTTTTTTTTTTTTTTTTTTTGGATATATGGTCTGCTTGAAGGATAATATATCCTGGTGGGAGGATTTCACTGCTTTTGAATTTGGGTTTTAGCCATGTTTTTTTGATACTGAGGATGTCGGGTTATAATGAGGTATGAAAACATGCAGTTCAGTTATTTTGTTACAGATGCTTCTAAGGTTAATGGTTATACATTTTAAACTTGTTTTACTTGAGCTGCAGGAGTGAGGTGTTACATTATTAATGTTTGTGTGGGCCATTACGGGGAAGTCTGTTGTGATTGGACCTGGGTGGGGCTGAATGTCACCACATAGTTGTAGACAAAGTAGGGAGAATTGGAATATGCAGTGGCACTTGGATTTAAATTTGTTCTTTGTAACTTGTGAGATTACTTTTATATACATTTGCTTGAAAAGATGAAAGTGAGATAGGTTATAAAGGTTGTGGGTTATATGGAATGACATATAGGACTAATTTCCATTGAGAACAAGGGACTGAACATTGGTCAGAAGACTGGTGGTAAGAGGTATACAGTAGTTGTCTATGTGTTCTAGCGAAAGGAGGGAAGTGAACAGTAGTACATAATAATTATTATGTAAGTGTTTTTTTAGTGAAAATGTAAACTGGATTGTGTTACCAGGCTGGATAGGTTTCGACTGGTTGTGTGTTGGCCGAAGTGAGAGGGATTGTTGAGCTACAATGTAAAATAAATCCATTTGAAAGAAAGAAAGAAGAAAGGTAGAAAGTGGTTAGTGGGTTCTGAAGGAAGGGCAAAAGTAGAGATTGTAAGCTCATTCTTGATTGGTGGTATTGAGGTGAGTGGAGATTAGCTTAGGATAAGTGTAGATGTGGGGGTGGTTTGGAATTGTTGGTAGGATAAGGGAGTGAACCAAGCCTAAGCATAATGAGGATGAATATAGCGGGCACAACTAATCAAGTACTTCAATGGCATGCAGTTACTCCCCCCATAGGTAGTTTTCCACCAAAAGCAATCGATGAGGCAGAATGTTTATGGCCACAAAGACGAGGTGTTTTAATTGAGGTAGCTCACAACATTTAATTTTACTATTATGGACTTTATCTGCATTCTCCAGGGAAATTTTGCACTACTAAAATAAAATAAAATATGCTAAAGTTTTAATTTAACTTCAACTTAAGCAGAATAATGCCTGGGATTGGAGGTGAGGGAGCCCTTCACACTACAGTACAGAACACACTAATACAGAAGTGAGGGAAAACAAGATATTTCATCAGTTTAATTTGATCTACATGGCTATCTGCATCATTCATATGGTGAATGATTATTTCCCAGATACTATTCCACCACTGTATTATGTCTCTACCAACTCCAACACCTCCAGTTTAGCACAACTGGAACATGTTCCAATATGGACAACCTCATTGTTCCCATGGGCAAAGTTGTCTTGGTGCTAAGGACTTCCACTTGCAGCCATTCAGACACGTACATCCTATGAAGAGATTGTGCATATTGATATAAATACCATTATATTTCACTAAGACAGCTATATGCAACACAATCCGCAGTGGGCTCAGAACATCACTATATACTCTTATCAATCCATCCTTTGAACTGGATGTTAAACCAAGGCTGTATCTGCCCGAGTTGATGTACCTAAGATGGATGTAAACAATCCTATGGTTCTTATTAAAAAGAGAAGGGAAATGCTCTTGTACCCTAGCCATGTTCCTTTAGTCAGTATGAATATCACCTCAGGTCTGAAAACAGACCACTCATCTAGTATGACTAGCCAGGTAAATAAATAGATAAATAAATATATAGATAAATAAATACATAAATTCTGACTAGCACTGTTAGATATAAGCATACATAAACATGTTGCAATAATTCAAATGTAGTGTCCTATTAGGCAGGCTAATGATGTGTAAAATGAATTTTTCACAGCTATTATACATAAAAGAAAGGCTGCAGCTAGTAGCAAACTAGGAACAGTTATGAATAGTAAAGTATTAACTCATTACCTCCAATAAAATGCAATGTCTTCCATGAAGTGCATTAATCTGTCTAACCATACCCAAATATTCTTCACTATGGACAATGTTGCACAATCCAAAAGAGATAGTGAATACCTATCTGGTCAAACCCTATATATTATAGTATACCATGCACGTGTCATGTTTCTGATCACAATATAACCAACACTGATATGCAATAAAGAGCAATAACCTATAATAAGTAAATGTTTTAGACAGAACAGTGACAGCTACCTGAATGCCTCAGATAGCCTGCCTCAGACATGTCCCTGAGCACAAAGCATAATATCTATTTTTCCCAAACAAATCACACAATTGTAATTGTACATTAGAATGTTGATCAGACATGGATCACAATTAATCTTGATACCCTCTGCTACTGTATGTGCTATAGTACCTATACTGACCACCAAAATGTCATTTACGATGATATGTACAGCAGTTATTGGCAATGACAGTTTTTTAATTGCTGGCTTGTCAACATTTGTGAATAACAAGTGTACTGCATGATATTTATACTGGCATTGCTGTCCATTGTGTTGACCTTCTATATATACTGTGGTAGGACACCCTCAGGTTATAGCTCATTATACTATGCTGTTAGCACAATGCACCAGTACAGCAGTTTTGAAACAGGTGGCTTACGCAATGGGGACTTGCAAACAAAAACAGGTCACAAATGTCTGTTTGCTCCAACTTCTCTGTTTTACACTGTATTTTTAGGTTGTATAGTGTTACACATCAGACCTCACATAGCTTTGTACAGTACTGTACTACAATGTCTGTGAAATGACATACATTTGCAGTTTGCATTTTGCGGTCTTATTGACTTGGGAAGTAACTAAACTTCCGGCACTATGGACCCTGTTTCTTTATTTCTCAGCATGCCCACAGCCATGCATAACACCACTCAAGGGCTATATTTCCAGTGTACCCTGATACCTATTGTTATGTGTGCTTACTGAATAGATGCAGAAAACCCAATACTTTACATGGACTACAGACTGCTGGATTTTAAACTTGTGGAGAAAGTTGTGCTTTGTTGGTGGATTAGTGTACGTAGTGCCAATGGTAGTGGTACTACGTGATTTATTGCACTCACAGCTGGCACATTTTGATTTGGCTTCCACATCTCTGTGATATGCCACCTAGTCACATCATTGCACATTACAAGAATGATGCCACAATACAGAGATAAGATGATCAGCTTTAACAATTGGCTTAAACACTGGTGTCATTCAAAGGGGATCCAGTATCTGTCTGCCTGGGATGACATGCTGGACAAGCCACGCTGCTTCGCAAGGGACGGCTTGCACCTGTCACCCCTGGGATTCCGGATATTGGCAAAGGCTCTTGCCACCCCCATAGTGCCTTTTTTAGGCAAGGCTCAAATTCTAAACCTACCACCCTAGAACACAAAAAAGGAAAAAAACTAAGGGTAATGCTGCTCAATGCCAGAAGTCTAAATCTCAAAATGCACAGACGGGAGGCCCTTCTCAGTATGGAGAACATCGATGTCTGTGCTGTGACAGAAACCTGGTTCAAGGCTCCTGAGAGCACCCCAGCTATCAGTTTTTACCTTATATCACGCTTTCCGTCCCCAAAATCCGGACAATACCAAGAAAGGAGGAGGGGTATCCATATTCATCAAGGACACCCACACCTCAAGACTGGTGGCAATGCATGATGCATCGGAGACCATCCAGGTGCAATTAACCGTAGGCAAGACTGCTCTGCAAATTGTAGCATGTTACAGGCCACCCTCACAAACTCAGGAACCTCACATGGCCTTCCTGAAAACACTAGAGGGATAAATGTATCACCAAACACCATCATACTAGGTGACTTCAATTACCCTAATATAGACTGGGAACACTACTCAAGCCCAAACACCCTAGCCCAAAAGTTCCTGGAATTCATAAACTCAAATGCCATGGAACAACTAGTCACCATCCCCACAAGAGGAGATAACATACTTGATCTCATCATCACGAACATGGGAGCACAATGTTCAACACCGAAGTATACCCCTCACTGGTGAGATCAGATCACAAACTAATCTCGCTGGAGGTCCTCATCCCACCCCACCTGAAATAAAAAGACCACAGTAAAGAACTCCACAAAAGCCGACTTCACCCTTCTTAAGACTAGTGTGGTCTCCTTTAAGGCACCCGAACTGGCGGAAAACAGTACTCAAGCCGCTGAATCACTTACAAATGCCTTCTACCAGCACCTGCAGGACTGCATGGATAAGGCAATCCCAAGCAAAACAAAGACTCTTTGTACCAAAGGCAAGCGTCCAGTCTGGTGGACCCCAGCCATAAACAAACTCTACAACAAAAGGAGGAAGCTACTACAAGATAGAGCAAAATCCTTAAAAGGTAAGACACCCTTGATCACTATAAGTAAAAAACTAAGAGCTCTCATAAAATCATCTAAAGCAAATTTCGAGAGAAAAATAGCTAAAGACTCAAAAGACAATCATAAGGCCTTCTTTAGCTATGTTAGAAACCTAGGAGGAAACTCCCAGATATGCTCAGAACTAGTTCAAAATGATGTGAAGATTACTGATCCTACAGACATTGCCAACATACTGGCTGACAGGTTCAGTGCAAACTTCTCCCCCCAAAAGGAGAGATATCTATACCAAACGATTGCAGCCCCCAAACATCTCCAGCCCAAGTGAGAACTGCTCTCTCCAAAGCAAAAACACAGCATCCATGGGACCTGATGGTGTCCCCGGCTGTGTGCTCCACGAACTCAATGAGGAATTAAACCCACAGCTAGGACAGCTGTTTAATCAAAGTCTTACCTCTGGATACGCACTCCAGGAGTGGCGCACTGCAACTGTGGTCCCACTTCACAAAGGCGGTGCCTCCACCGACCCTGGAAATTACCGCCCATTAGCTTGACAAGCCTTATCTGCAAAGCCATGGAGAGGATCATAATGGACCTCATAAATAAAGACATAGGAATTTGCAGACTTTGGATCCAACCCAGTTTGGCTTTGTCAAAGGCAGATCATGCCTTTTAAACTTGGTTGACTTTTTCAAACAGTCACCAAAGCCATTGATGAGGGAAAGGCAGTCCATACAGCCTACCTCGATCTGGCTAAGGCCTTGATACAATACCCCACTCGGGTATCATTGAAAAACTCATCAGCTTAAATGTTAACCCATACATCACAAGATGGGTTGCAAACTGGCTGAGTGACAGAACCCACAGGGTCAGAGTTGCTGGCGCCATGTCAGACTCAAAGCCTGTCACAAGTGGTGTCCCACAGGGCTCAGTCCTGGGCCCACTCTTGTTTGGCATCTACTTTTCCAAGTACAAGCAAACACAGGAGGGTTATGGCTGACAAAGTTTGCAGATGACTGCAAACTGGCGCCATAGTAGAAAACACATCTGACACAGATATCCTTCAGAAGGGTCTCACAGAAACGGATAACTGGTGCCAGAGCCACGGCCTAAAGTTAAATGCCAAAAAATGCATAGTCACACCCTTCGGGAAAAACAAGGTTACCCCTAGCTACCAAATAGGTGGCAATCCACTGAGCACAGAAGAAGTTATCAGGGACCTGGGGACCCAGGTTGATAGTAGTCTGTCATTCGACACCCATGTAGCTAAAGTAGTCAGGAAGACCTTCTACATTGCCCACCTTATCATGAAGGGATTCTCATCTAGATCAAGGGAGGTCATAGTCTCCCTTTACTCATCACTCATCAGACCAATGATTGAGTACAATGCCCCATTCGGAATGTATCTGACCCGACACTTGCAGCAGCTGGAGAGGCCACAAAAGTTCCTCACCAAAAGGATAAAGGGTCTCAAAATCTGTCCTATGCTGCCCGACTGAAAGAACTCCAGCTCTATTCAGTCACTTACCGCTTGCTCAGAGGTGACCTTTGCCTAACATACAAGGCCATGTCAAACCCAGATTTGATGAATATGCTTCACCTCAAAAATCTAGATCCATCAGAGCCACAAGGGCGGGAGACTTAAACCTCGACACGGCTATTAATAGGACGTGCTGGAGGGATAGATTCATCACCCAAAGACTCCCTATGCTGTGGAACAAAATCCCGGTACATGTGAGGCAGAGCACCTCGCTGGCCTTGTTCAAGAGAAATCTTGACCAATGGATGGGAGATCGCAGATATACCCCAGGGATTACCTCAGTGTCACTGCTCGACAGAGGCACAGCAAAATAATGGGTATAGTTCCCCATACTAAAGGGGTGGCGTAAGCCACAAAACGATGGGCTAGGCTTGTAAATGCCCTCGGGCAGATAGCCTAGTATGAACCTATGAACCTATGAACCTATATACTACATTAATTCAGTTAAGTCCATGTTTCACGGACAGCTGCAGCTTCTCGTGGTGCTATTTTTGACTATCATGGAGATGCCTAACTTGATTCCTGGTTCAGTGAATGTCTGTCCATGATCACATGTTATTGGCTAGATATTCAAACTCTCCATGTTGCATTCCTGTTGCCCATGCAGGGGATATTGAAGACTATTATACTGACACCTTACCACTGTCTTGTATAGTGCATCCCTTTCCTTATGCAGGAATGAATCACTTGAATCTGCCGTGCATCTGTTAGACAAAATGGAGTATGCTGTCATAAAGACTAAGGCATTTGTTTTGTTGTAGGTCATACTCAATGGAATATGCCTTATGATCACCTCAAAATTACAATGTCAGGCATTCTTTTTATATCTAAGATTATGCAAGCTGTGCATAGAGCATATGGCCCCCACATATCTGCCATTAATTTTGCTTTGCTGTATGTCCTTGGGTGAATGCATCTTGTCCTGTGAGCTGCAGAGGGTCAGATATCTAGAGATGATGGATCACCTCCTTGTCTGTTACACATACCACTTACACAGACATTTTAAGGCTACAATGCTATTTATTTGATATGGTTGTTATCCCAAATACTGTATGAACACACTCTCTTTTATACACAGCTGTGTTAGCTGAAGAGTTACATGACTGTATTTCAGTTAGTAGGCCTAAGCAAGGTTTTCTCTAGGACCACTGACATGATGGCGTTATTTGTAGTGCACTTTCATGTTGTATTGAACATTTTTTTGGAATATTGTACTGCACATTTTTGGGAATACTGTATCTCTGAGAACTGTCTTCCTTGTCCTCCTGATGCATCTGAGTTTGAAGACTCATATTATGACTACTGCTCTGGATTTGATCCAATACATGGCTGTGTATTATGCACCATCATTTCTATCCGGTACATAGCTGTCTTTACTTAATATTTTCCTAATGTCTCTTTGACAGGTATAACATTGTGACTTGGAATAAGGCTGGATATGAATACCTTACATAATTTTTAAGTAAACCTTATTATTGCTGCACTTTTATGTTTTTGTCATGAACTGCATGGATGTTTACAGATAGTAGCTGCAATACTCCATTATTTTATTTATGTTTAACCAAGTTTTTCCATACCAGCCTGCTGACATTTCATGTGTTTACATGACAAAACAAAGAAAAATGTTTAACTTGCCAAGTAGCTACTCAAGGATGGTCTGTTGTGTTTACTGAGTCTGAGTCATACAACCTCTTGTTTAATGTACCTGTTTTGCTACTAACACTGCAGCTGCTCCACTGTGACGTTTTCTTCAGCAGCAAGTAGTTCAGCCGGCTGTGTACAAGTTGTACTCTGTTTTGTGTGTGTCACTAACTTTTTTTCATTTCCCACACCTTTTTCCTTGCATATAGCCTTCTCCTGCTATGATATATTTGTCATACCTTTCTGCATGCAGTATAGTGTATACAGCTTAGCACAGTTTCTTTGTTGTTCTTTGACTTTCTGAATCCAGTTTAAGGACTTCCATCTTAATCTGACCTTTGATACAAAACACAAAGTTTGTAATTCTTTTGCTGTGCACAATATTAGCTGCCACATTGAAGACAGATGTCCAACGTTATGATGTCCTTGCTTAATTTTAGACAATTATACTACATATATTACTTATGTCTGCATAATGCCAAATGAAATGTACTTTCTCTGCTCACTCTGTTACATGACTATTTCTTAAATGTTAATATCTCTGCATTATTTTAAATAGCTCCACATTACTTGACAATTTTAGTTAACTTTCCTTGCATTAATGTTGGTAATCACTTCAATTCATGTACAGTCACAATTATTTTCTAAAGATATCTATACTATATCTAACCCACATCTAGACTAAAACCTTGTTCACGTCAAATGAGAGAAATCTCAGCTGAAATACAGCTAGCCACTTTTCTCATAACACATCTTTGTGAGCGTAGTTAACATTTAGAAGTTATATCAGATATACCCAGGAATTCATTAAAGTTCATGGCATGGGACATATATATTATGCTAGAAAGGCCCTTCAAGCACTATGTGCCCATTTACCATTCAGGAACATGCTAGCTGTGAACTGTGAAGAGGTAAGACCTCATTATCTGCTCATATAGGAAGTAGAATCCCCCTTCCAGTCAAACTCTCTCTCTCTCTCTCTCTCTGTCTCTCTGTCTCTCTCTCACACACACACATACACACACACACACACACACACACACACACACACACACACACACACACACACACACACACACACACACTCTCTCTGTCTCTCTCTCACACACACACACACACACACACACACACACACACACACACACACACACACACACATGCACACACACACCACACACATGCACACACACACACACACACACACACACACACACACACACACACACACACACATGCACACACACACACACGCACACACACACACACACACACACACACACACACACACACACACACACACACACACACACACACACACACACACACACACACACACACACACACACACACACACCAGTCCCTGTACCTGCTCCCCACCCTTCCATAATACTTTAGCGCCATTATGACACATATGTGTTAAGCCCTGTTGTCTGGTGTATCCACTCACTACTGATCCCCATTACACTGTCAATAACATTATAGTATTTTAATGAGTCATTTCTAGTGGTCTAGTGGTTACCCCCACCTCCATCACCCTTATGTAGTGTGTGCCCTTACTGCACTTATTGCTGGTGCCCAGTGACTTCCCCTACCACCTGATCCCTGCCCTATTGCTGGTGCCATTACAGCACTTAAGAGTGTGTGCAGTGTTGTTTCCCATCCTCGATCTGCTGGTTTGTGCCTTAGGGAGTAACGCATGGTATGCTCTGTATCCCTCCACATCCCCAGTCCCTATTGTAATACAGGTGCCATCATGACACTTAAAGTATTCCCTGATGTCTAGTGTATCCTCCCTTTCCAATCCCCGGTTTAAAATTGGTGACATCATTACACTTAAAGTATGCCTTAGTATCTAATGCATCTCCTCACCCCCTGATCACCATTGTAATGCTAGGGCCATCTTGGAACTTAAAAGTATTCTCTGGTGTCTAATATAGCCCCATGCCCCCACTCTCAGTAGTAACATAGGCATCAGTACAGCACTACATTCCCTCATCCTTCAGTCCCTGTAGTAATGTGGGTGCTGGTAGGTAACTTTGACACTTTCTCACTGGTGTCTAGTTGTTCCCCTCACCCTCATTCCCATTTAGATGTTGGTGCCATTGTGGCAACTTTAAAGTAAGTCCTGGTGTCTAGTGTTTCTCTCCCAACCATGTTCATCTTCTGTGCAGTGACATGGTGAGAATGGCCATGCTAATCTATGCGGATGAGTGCCTTCTTGAATCACTCAGTCATGTAGATGGCTTCCTGGGGGAGGTTCATTTCATTCTTACTTTTCAATTGTAATAATTAAAATGTAATTTTAACAAAAGCTAGGTTAATTTTAGATAATATCTTCAAGAGAACAGCAGCACATGGATTACACATGGATTTCAAGCATGGTGGTCACACTGAACAAATCTGAAATCACTGGACAAGGGAACATTTATTGGAATAAGATGTAGAAATTCTAAATATGGGGGTATCCAGAAAGATCCATAGCACTGTCATGTTAAGCTAAATAGCACAGATGTAGTATAGTATAGTATGTAGTATAATTGATCCAATGCTGATTAGCTATTTGTTTACTGTGGCATAGTGCCACAAATAACAGAAAAGGTTATATATTAAATTGCTGCAGCAGCTTTAATGGCAGCAGTCATGCTACTGAAGTAGCCAAAGTAAGGGTGGTCATTTGATTAACATGAGTGGCACAATGAGATGGTATGGCTAATGCTACATTTGCTCACATGTGATAGAAAGAGCCTCATTGCTACAACATGAACACTGCAAACAGACCACAGAAGGACAGTACAGTAAAGTACCAACTCATTTCATAAATATGAAGCAAATGGGGAGATGGGAGAACTAGAAATAGAGACAATGCAAGCAAAGGGTAACCTGAAGGTAATATGGGTAGGGGTGAAGGGCTTATTTTATTTGGTACAGGTACCCTTTTTCCATTTTTTCATTAGAAGGGAAGAAGAGAAATGTTGACAAAGAGAAGTGTGTGAAAGAAGGAGGAAATAGCAAAGGTAGTAGGGAAAACAAACAAACAAACAAAGATGTAAGCAGAGAAAAACAGGAGAGATGGGGGATGTATTTCAAAGGATTGAATAACCAAATTGTCTAAACCCGTATGGTCGAGACCATGGGGTTGATAACTCTGTCCTCTGAACTGTTATGACTGAGACTGAAGTACAGTAGGGATCAGGAAATTTGCCCTCTTCATCACTGTAGTGTGAACTTGGAGTTGGTATATATAGTTAGCAGGGGGTGTTGGGGTTACAGAAATAATTGTTTCTGTTGTGTGCGGATGTTGTTTGGGTTTGAGTTTTTTTTTTGTCAACAGACTGAATTGTCGACTATATTGGATTCGATAATTTAGCTGTTCGATCTTGTGAAGTAAATCCAGATAGGGACACAAAAAATAGTAGACAATGGACAAGTGATGATTGGGTGGACTGGACTACAAATAGGTTATGGTGAGTGATGCAGAGCAAAAGGGAACACCATGATGGGCCATAGGAAGAGGTATGGTGGGTCAGCATGACTCACCCAGGGAAGAACCAGTCCAGATGTCATTCACCTATGTGCCTGACGTAATGGGTTGACCCCATCTGCAGTAGCCTAATGAATGGACCCAGCTGTCTATATGACTGTATCAGCCACACAAGAAAAATGATCCAGGGTCCCAGTACAGGCACCCAGCTGCTGGCTAATCATGGCTATGATCAGCTGCCACATCTGCCATGAGTTGTGCCTCAGGGATATCTTTGGGCTACTATTAGAGGAGGATTTTCCACCACCTAAAAGGTTTCCTTAGATGCCACTAGTGAGCTTCCACAGGGTGATCTTTTTCCCTCCTTCAGGAGGAAAGATTGTTGACCACCGGTGGTCCAGCAGCTGGCACATTAGCTTGTGCAAGCACAGGTGGCTTACACAACAACACATCCCTCATCACAACTAACACTGGAAAATAGCAAAGAGAGAAAGAGAAAACAAAAACAGAAAGAAAAACAACAACACATTGGGGCACATACATATAATGACTCAATACCAATTTTAAATGATTGATATCTGCAAACTACTCTTATGCTACTGACTGGATAGCCAGTCACTTCTTACACAGGTTTTTCAGTTTTGGTGATTCCCTTTGTCATGATAAGAGATAAAACAAATAGTAATCAGTATGATTTGTCTCTGCCAACAGAAGCTAAGGACAGCAACAGGCAGTTCTGCCTGTCTGTCTCTATCCCTAACCTCTGTCTCCCATCGCTGCAGCAAGGTAGGTGGTGGTGCCTTCTCATCTCACTGCAGCCTTACCAGCATAGATCACCAGATGATGCCACCTACATTATTTACTACCACACTAAAATGGTGTTGGGCTTCAGTCTTATTCATGGGGCCATCATATTGCAGCAGCAGGCATTCAGTATAATCCATATTCAGCAAGAAGGGAAGGATCATATTTTACTGACTGCACCATGTGGAAGCCTTGTTGAAACCTGTACTAAAACAGGTCATATGAACCGGAAATTCTTATGAACCAGAAATTCATCCCCGGTTTGGCACCTATGTCTCTAATGCAAACAGGTAACCTGTAAATGGTTCATCTCGTAGGCCCATGCTTACACTTATCAAAGGTATAAGAACTTGTCAGAGATTTTGGATGCATGGCTAGGCTTAAAAAGGCCCTTGTGGTCGTTAGCCTATTAAACACCTATGAACCTATATCCACTCTGTAGGTCAGAAATAGGAGGAAAATGGTAGCCCCATGTGTTTGGTCACACATTATGGACAACACATGACGAGCATCATCAGATGGCAGATGTGCTCAGTGTGTTAATTATCACTAGTAAAAACACAGTGGTACTACAGGCTTCACTGTGTCAGTGATGACATTACTGTGCATATGACCTCCTAGCCAGAAATGGGCAGAGATGGGCGCCGAATGTGACTGGCAATGCATTGTGTTATAGCAGTGATTCGATGAAGATCATGCTAAATTACCTCATTATCAAAATCGTCATACTACAAGGACTATTATAGTTCAATAAAAAGAATGGGCACTATATTGTGAGATCCCAGGTTATGACAAATATTGTAGAAATAAGAATTCAGTGCATAGAAATTTGTATTGCCATACAGGCACATAGTGGTAGCAGAGAAGACAACTGATATTGGACGTCAGGAATGCAGGTTGCACACAAGGTTGCAAAAAAACAACATGAACAAATACTGAACTGTGCAATGTTCATAGGTTCATAGGTGTGTACTAGGCTAATGGCCCTGGAGCCTATGTAACCCTAGCCCAAGAAGATTCCCTGGCATCATGCCACGCAAAGTTAGTTCCCAGTGCCCTGTCAAGCAAGGCCAATGAAGTGATCCCCAGGGTGAACTTCCTATTGCCATCCACTCATCATGATTTCTCTTAAAGAGGGCCAGTGAAGTGCTCTGCTTGACGTGAATGGGAAGTTTGTTCCAGAGTATGGGAAGTCTCTGGGTTAGGAACCTGTCCCTCAAGCATGTTCTGTTTATTGTGGCAATGAGGTTAAGGTCCCTGGAGTGTGTGGCACGGAGGGATTGGGATTTATTTAGGTGTAGCATATCTAGCAGCTATGGGTCAGATATGGCTGTGTAGGTCAAGCAGAGATCGCCTCTTAGCAGGCGATAAGAGACAGAGTATAGCTGGAGTTTTTTGTCTGTCCATATAGGACATGTGTCTAAGGCCTAAGATCTTCTTAGTGAGGTATTTTTGTGGCCTTTCCAGTTGTTGTAGGTGTCTAGTGAGGTACATACCAAATGGGGCATTGTATTCTATAATAGGTCTAATAAGGGACGAGCTGAGAGGGATTATGACCTCTTTCTTCCTGGACGAGAAACCTTTTGTAATGAGATGTGCCACATAGAAGGACTTTGACTACAGTGGCAATGTGGTTATCAAAGGAGAGGTTGCTGTCAGCCTGTGTCCCCAGGTCTCTTATCACACCTTCGGTGTTTAGTAGAGTACCGCCTATGTAGTAGTTAATGGGCACCAAATTTTTTCCAAATGGAATGATAATGCACTTTTTGGCATTGAGCCTAAGGCCATGGTTATGGCACTGGTGAAGACGCATTCTTTCGAATGCATCTTGGTCGAACTCAAAAGTCTGAAACGGCAATATATTGAAGCGACTTTTAATTCACTTGGCTGTTTTGTTACTTTGCCATTTTCGGCACTGTAGTGCTGTCTTGGTGTTGGTACATTTAAGTAGGGAAGTAGGGAGAGTGTGGGGTGCAGCCCTCCACATCAGGGGGTGGCGAAGCCCCCCACTTAATGTAATGTTTAAAGTTTTTTTTTTTTTTTTTTTGGAACAAAGATTTTTTTCCCCTAGGAACAAAATCACTGTTCTGACAGTTCGAAATTGCAAACTTTTGCTTACATAGGGTTGATTAATCACCATTTGTTTTTTAAGCGTTCGGTGATCTAATATAGACCCCTGCCACTAGTCATTGGTGTCAGTGAGGCCTTTTTGTAGAATGTCTCCATCAGTTGGAGAATCAATAATGGCTCCCAATTTGCAATCATTAAGTTTAATTTTGATGGTTAACAAAATAGCAATTACCACAAAATAGAAATGAAAGTCTAAACCAACTGTATTTGAAGTTCTGAATGTTATATCAGAGATAAACTGGAAGTGGGATTTTTTTTTTTTTTTTTTTTTTTTTACAAATGGGGAGGTCATATTACATAGAAAAAAGGGAACAATAAATGCAAAATAATGTTTTGGAGAAGTGAGGTTTAAGGGAAGGCAGAAATTGATCAGTGTAATGTTGGCTTGATGATAGTTGTATAATACAAGTATGATGTACATTTGTAACTGAACATGTTAACACAGTTTACTTTCTTTTATATAAATGCGTGTTTTCCTGTATCTTAAGGAATAATTCAATAAATGTGTTGAATAAATAAATAGAAGTTAATTGGAGGTGTTCCTACCCTTAAAAGCTATTCTTAACTGGAGATATCAATTTGGCAATAAAGATGTTTAGTCTCTGCACCAGGATAAAACTACAAATTTTATACTTATGAGACAAAAAGACTGGAGCAACACAGGTTCCTGACAGTTTTAGGAATGACCACCACATCACTAAGATGAGAGATTATCAAAGTCACTAAAGATCTTCTTCACCAACAGAACTGTTAGGGTTGCAGGATATTTTTTAGTAAAATAATAAAGCTCTAGGGTCAAACCATCTGGTCCAGGGATCTTGCTTATCTTCTTATCACCTGTTGTAGACTCAAACTTATGACAGGTAACCTCACCCCCCCCCCCCCCCAAGTATATTTACCATGTTCAGTTGAAGCTCAGGCTGTCTCAGCCACAAAATGTAATCTATAAAGGTCAGGAAGTATTCAGTTTCCCTCCAAGTAATTATACAGCTCAGCAAAAATCTTGGAAAAAGTTTTCAAAACTTGAGCAGAATCAAATGTAATTAATTTATTCCTGCACTGCTACTTTTAATCTTGATGCCATGCTTTCTGACCTCCTAAGCAATGAATCTTAAAGCCAGGTATCTCAATTCATATGGGACGCATCAAAATGTGCCATACAAAATGCAGATTTTACCCGCTTCTTATAACCCAGGAATGAATTAATCCCTTTCACAGCTAGTCTGTACTGCAATTTGCCCACTTCCCTCTTCATCTATTTAGCCCTGTCTAGAGATATCAGTTTTGCTTGTAGATTACTCTAGCATGCAATGCACATTAGGGCAACTGTTAATCTTTTTATATACTTATGAAAGACCCCTTACAAGGAATTTCACTGTACTTTTTAAGCCATCTTCAGAACTTTCCAATAGTTGTCAATCACGCTTGGACCTATTCTGAAATCCCACCTGAGAAAGGTGGCTCCTTTACACAGAAAGATGTTATATTTCCAGTGATCAAATACCATGTTATTCCACCTCATCTCAAGCACATCTAGCAAGCAATGCAAACTGTCCCACACATACAAATGTTCCTTACAGTAGAGAAATTTGTCTAGACTGGCTGCCAATAGTGTATGAACAAATTCCAATTATGTAACAAATGCTTGTATACATTCTTCATGTTATAAACACACAAACTAGGAATTTAGTATATCCGAGTAAAAAGATCTTCCTTTTTCATTCCCTACCTTCACTAGAAATGAGAAAATCACTGCAGTCTTTTCCGTAAGTGCTCAGCCTAGACCATACTACTAGTAGTATGTGGATGGACTAACAAACTGTTAGATGCAAACCCTCTAGGGTGCTCTTTTAACATTCATCCTTCTCCATCTGCTTCAGCAGTGCTCAGCTCAAGTGGTATGATGGCATTCACTAAAACTGCTGCCACCCCTCCTTCTACCATCCTTATAGGAGGAAAAGCCAATTAATTTAAGATCCCTAATGTTCAAGGCCAAGATTCTTGGGCACTGTATCTGGCTGCAATCTTCTCAAATTTACATAAACCTTCCTTTATTTAATTGGCCACATCAGCCTTTTAGCATTCCACATAAGATACCTCATGTGGAACTCAGCCTGTCACTCTGACCAAAAATAACATTCAACTCCCCCCCCCCGATGGCTTTAAATCAAATGCAGCAAAAAGTCAACACTCCTAGTGACATTATAATTATTTGACAAGAGGCGAATGCAAAGTCTTTTTATTCCCTGCATATATGGACCCAGAGAGGGACTTTGAGAGCTCCTTTGTCAAATCCTTTCTAAATTTAGTCATACATGCCAAATAATTCATGGACCTTACAGCAAAGGTCACTGAAGCATATATTCACTTCCTAACTCTGTCCAAGGCCCTAGACTCTGCTAGGATGGGCAGACTAGCTCTAGAGTGCTTTCTTGATGGACTACAGCAACGATCATGGCATTCACCTTCAGGCCTTTGCTTCAGTGACCACAGTCTTTAGGGGGGGAACAAAATATTTGGTTTCCTAAGAATCAGTTCTGCAATATCTGGTTCCTTCCATGTCTGGTGAGAAATCAAATCCACTACATCAGATGGGGGAACCTCACAGGAAGAGGAAGTAGCAGAGTCAGTTCCAAAGGCATAAAGAAAAACAGATTCTTCCCGAGAGAAGGGTCTTCAAAAGACCAACCTCCTTTCTGTCTCAAAAGTTCCAGAATCTCCCCGAATGAGACATTGTCAGGTGGTGATCTGGGTTCCTCACCCAGTCATGGAAATCCTTCTTTCAATGACTTGGAGGGGGGCTATGTGCCTCCTTTTACACTTATGCTGCTGAGGGACCTCCACAGGGAGGATAAGAACAAGGGGCATCTTTAATGAGGACTGTCTCAAGGCTTGTACAAACTGGCTACCCAAATGGGACGGAATGAGTAGGAACAGAACTCAGGGCAACCAGCTGAGAAGCAGGTAGAAAAGAGGGAAACAGATGTCTGATCAAGTGCCTTAGAGAGAGCTCTCTCAACTGCCTTAAAGGCAGAGGCTGAGGGGGAACCTAGGGACACTGCAGTAGAAACCAAAGCTTCTGCATCAGGATGACTGTTGAAACAAATTTCACCCTGCTCTGAAACAAAAGCTGGAGCTAAGCTATCCAGTGCTGAAGCCCACAATGGAAGGGATGGCTAAGACAGTTTTGCAGTACAGCCCTTGCTCCAGAATTGGTGCAGAAGCTACTGCTCCAAGGAATCAAGTGGTGGTTGATTAGAGAAAATGTCAGAGTCAATGAAAGCCACAATTTCTAACAGACATGGACAGTCCACGAAATCTCCAATCCAAAAAATGTGAAACTGGCAGTCAGATTGGAGAAGAGATGTCAAACGGTAAAAGGGAGAATCCAATGGAAGACTGAGCAGGGAGAACTCTCAGCTGGATTTTGGTTCCAAGGAACTTCATAATTCTACTCACATCAGCTTCTAGTGAATCTTCTTGGGGATGTTAGGGAAGGAGAAATGGACTGAGTTCTGTGTGATCTCTCCTGGAGAAAAGGGGATGTAGTTGAGTCCCCAAACGATGTGGACATCCTACAGAAGGGCCTCACTGAGACAGATGTCTGGTGTCAGAGCCATGGCCTCAAGCTCAATGCCAAAAAGTGCATTGTTATCCCCTTTGGTAAAAACTCTGTACCCATGAACTACCACATAGGTGGCAGTCTTTTTAACACTGAATGTGTGATAAGAGACATTGGGACCCAGGTGGACAGTAGTCTCTCCTTTGACAAACACATTGCCACAGTAGTCAGGAAATCCTTCTACATGGCACACCTCATCACAAAAGGGTTCTCATCCAGGAAAAAAGAGGTCATTGTTCCCTTCTACTTGACACTCATTAGACTCATTATAGAGAACAACGCCCCTTTTGGAATATACCTCACAAGACATCTGCAGCAGCTGGAAAGGCCACAGAAGTACCTCACAAAGAGGATTACTGGCCTCAAACAGATGCCCTACACTGATCGTCTCAAAAAACTCCAGCTTTACTCTGTAGCATATCGCCTACTCCGAGGTGATCTCTGCGTAACCTATAAAGCTATGTCAAACCCAGAGCTGTTGGACATGCTACACCTAAAGAAATCCCAATCCCTCTGAGCTACATGCTCTAGGGATCTAAACCTTGTCACCACAACAAACAGTACTTGCTGGAGGGATAGATTCCTGTCCCAGAGACTTCCCATACTCTGGAATAAGCTACCCATCTATGTCAAGCAAAGTTCCTCATTAACACTCTTCAAGAAAAATTTTGATGAGTGGATGGAAAATAGGAAATACACACCAGGGATCACTTCTGTGGCTCTGCTCGACAGGGGCACAGGAATTTAACTTTCTTGGGTTGGCATAAGCCAGAGAACTTTGTTGGCTAGGCTTACTTAGGCCCTTGCGCCGATAGCCTAGTACCTACCTATGAACCTATGAACCTATGAGACTGGCTCTGGAGAAAATGCCTGGTTCCGGGGGGAGGGGGTTCTGGATTGTAAAGGAAAAGGGATCCAATGTGACTGTCAGATGAGAGGGCCTTGAACGTTTAGCAGATGGAGCCGAAGACAATGCCAGTGAAAGAAAGTGGTCAAAGGATTGCTTCCTTGTCTCTTTGGACTTGTCACCCATCCCCTTTTTGTTTTTCCAAGGTAGTCTTCCCAGACAAGGATGCTTCAAAAGCAGACAATTCTTAAGACTCTCCAGTGGAACAAGACCCTTAAGAATCAATCTGTTATGACATTCAATAACTGCTTGGTGCCAAACTTGAATTGAAGGTGTGTATCCAAAACATTTTTAGCCCTAACAGCTGAATAAATGAACAGACAAGATAACAAAGCTACCAACAATGGTAATGGATCAAATATTCTTAATACAAGATCAGAAAAAACAATGGTAAGGTATAAAATCTTACACAAGCTACAGTACCAAAAGAGAAAAATGAATGCCAGAGGTGTGAAAAAGGCCAATAGGAAAAGATTATTTTTTTGGGATGGGGGGGGGGGGCACAACAGAAAAACCCACAGAAATCTAAATTTACTGAAAAAGCAGTATACAGATAAGACTGACAAAAGCTAAAGGCAAGAAAAAACGTATCTGATGTGAGGCTGAGCCAGCGATACCACATCCATAATCAATGAGCTGCAAATGAAATCTGTGGTAATGTTGGGGACAGAAGGGATTATGGGTAAGGGGAGAAGCCTGAGCTACAGATCTTAAAGTCTGTATAAGCCACTGTAGTTGGACCCCAGACCCCACCCCCCATACACTGAGGAATGGGTGAGTGAGAGAGAGAGACAACATCAGATCCCCATATTAACCTTCAGAACATATAATCCATCCCAATGTCTGGAAATTATACACTGTGAATGCAACCTTTTCATGAAGAGGTCAAAAGCCCCTCCTGAGACTGGATGAAATCGATTTAGATTTACCAGCCAATAGGTAACACCCCAACCCCCATTCTGGAGTTCCCATAATCAAATCACACTGCTCTAGATAACTTCCTAACACATCTTCATTGTTTGAGTTCTTCTTGCGTCTTCATCCAGCAGAAGTATTCATTTGGCCCTTGCCTCTGTTGCCAACTGAAATAAACATGCTGGCTGTACCCAGCTAACAGGCCAGCTAAGGCTCATTATTCTACCTATACGTCCTAATCACTAGTCAAAAGGCAGCTTTTTCTGAGAGTCACTGCAGAGAAGCCATTTTCAAAGAACTCTGCTGTCATTTATTTTTATTGTCATCCCTGGGTACAACATATGGGATATTCCTTGCTTTTAAAGCAAAAGACTACCCTCACTAGCATGGGGTAGGGAAATTTAATATGTGCTATATGTCAGGAAGAATGGATAGTGCCCACCAAGTATGTCTTTCTTTGGAACATTATCCATTCTGCCACCTTCTACACCAGAAAGCACAAAACATTTGCTCCTTCCATATTTTTAGGGATCCCCAGAAAGTATCTACATTACTTGGTCCACTCTTGATTTCACTGTTGTCAGGTGGTGCAAGATGTCTTAGATTCATCTTCCTCTACCTGATTATCCAAGTGGATTCTGAGCAGGTGAACTGATGTGCCACTTCTTGCACTCCTTTAAGCCTTTTGGAGCAAAAAAATCTTAGGATAAATATGAAGGGAGAGACCAGTACACATGGCATCAGGCCTGCCCTCATCCCTTTGCTCTCCTGACCCTTCTGTGAGAAGACAAACTGTCCAGGAATAAGATGAGTGAGTGTCCAAGGCCCAAAGCTGATGTCTGCAAAGGTTCCAGGGAGTATTCACTCAACTGCCTTTCCATCTCATTTCAGCAAGGAGACACTCCCTAACCCCCCCCCCCCCCCCATTGCCAGCATCAGGACCAAGATACCTTTTTAGATTGGTACTGGAAAAAGGTGATATTAGGCCCAATTCATCAAATGTTTATCCATGTTAATATTTCAATTTGTTGTGTGGAGTTAAAGACTACAAAATGTTCCTAAGAGAGGCACATTGTGTAAAACAAGAAATCTCAACAAAATGGCAGTGAAAACTTCCATGAGAGCAGGACAGGCCTCAAACAAGCCAAACATACAAAAATGTTCTTAAAAGGATCTGATCTGAATCTTACAGAAAAGGCATAGATGATAGGATTAAATATGAAGCTGGCTAGTAAAACCAAACTCAAGTGTTAAAAATGTCAAAAAGGAACCTGGGACAGTTTCTCACTGATACTCAGTTGTTTGCAGCAAGAGAGATTTGGAGATGAGAGCAAGTGTAACTTATCCTCGTGCAGGGGAGAAGCTACTGCCTGGGAAGCTTTTTCAGATGTCAAGCCAATTAGTGCACATGGTAACTAGCTCCAAGTACTGAAGTGGATGGCCCTGGATTATTGCAAGATCACATCTTATCAGATCTTCTGGCAATGCTCTTGATTTTACATCTAACCAGAAAATTTCTTCCTGGGTGTGGACATGAAGGAAAAACCTCCCTCTGACGACCTCTACTGAAGTCGGTCAAGCAAGGAGTTGATACTACAGCAATCCACCCCAAGGTAACGAGCAGCCTCCTGGAGGTCACTGGGGAAACTAGCCACCCCCCTTCTGCTGCAGGACACATTGGAATGACATCTTGTACATCCATTTACGCATGCGCTCACACAGTCCCGATAAAGTCAGATATAGTAAATCGGTTGCTTTTAGGCACAGCGTAATCTATCACAAAAGAATTACTTGCATTGATCATTAAAGAAATTCTAACTACAGTAATGTTTTCCAGTCCACCCCCATATGCAAGCATACACAAGTGTGCTCACGGCCCCTGACATGCAAGCTGAAAGATGAGTGGCTTTCATATAAAGACTGCCTCCCAGCCAAATAACCATTTCCTCACATCATACACTTCTGATATTTAAATGTGGTCACTAACCAGCCTTCTTTCAGGTGTTACATTTGCTGTTTGCTATTCATAAAATATCCACCGGAGACTTGTCATAAAAAGGTCTGGCTGTCCACATGTTTACTTGATGTCTTGACACTACTTTTAATATTACAGCTGTAAAAGAAAAAAAAACTGGCCCAGAAGACCACAGCATCCACTCCTTATAGCAATCCCTCTGCAAGTGAGAAGACTGCAAAGCACAATCAGTGGTGCATCTAAGAAACCAGAGTTAGAGCTTACTTCACACAGCAAGAGGCCACACACTACTTAGTTAGGATGTGCAACTATGTAACAGGATCAGAAGGGAAAAGGTATGCTTATAGGAACGGGTCTACTTCACTTATCAGATATCCCACATAACTGACACACAAAACACCAAGCCAACAACATCGACATTGCACAACACCAACACTGCATATACCAGACATGTCAAAACCCCGATACACCTCTGTAAAACATACACACAACATACACAAACATACAAAAGAAAAAACACAACACTCGACATAAAACTACCTAGTTCCCTTAACTCACACCCTGCCCACCATCTACATTAAACTAAACCCTTACCACTAAAACAAAACCTACACTACAAACAAAACCATTTCACATTCTTCCAGGAGAGCTATGCCCCCGGCACCCCCCATACCCCCCATAACTTAAATATACCAACTCCAAGATGGCACTACAATGTCCACAAGGGTGGATTTCCTGTTTGGCTCAAGTTGGACTGCCGACCATTCAGAAGTTGCCATTCTGACATGGGTATTTTTCCGTTATTTG
The DNA here is from genome assembly GCF_019279795.1 of Protopterus annectens. NCBI lineage: Eukaryota > Metazoa > Chordata > Ceratodontiformes > Protopteridae > Protopterus > Protopterus annectens. Next base: position 1,448,042,532 of record NC_056731.1, on the reverse strand, counting down.
GGCAACAGGTCCAATGAGCAGTTGGAATGTTAACACCCTGTCACAATGATCACACTGCTGCCGCTGATGTATATACCAAAAGTTATACTTTCCTTGCAAACTGCTATTACAAAAAACCCCCAAAAAACTACAAGACAAAAGAGCAGTTATCGTGTAAAGGTTTCTCAGCAACTAGTCTTAATGCTTAAACCCTTTCAAAGCCCCTTTTCCTGCTACAGCCTCATCTCAGTGGCATAATAACACTGGAAATACATAACACAGTGGGCATCAACAGGGCTGATGTGCCAAAGTCTCACTCCATGCATGCATTAGATGCCCAAACTTTAACAATCCACAAAAGTAGATTTGTGTTGATGGAAGAGAATACTACAAGGCCCAGTAAGATTAAGTAACTCTTCAAAAAGAAGTCTAAAGCTATTGAGAATCAGAAACCATCTTATAGCACATCTATGGGACACAAACAGCTAGCCTTGTACCAGACAGGCCAAGCTTTTCCCCAGACCTAGGACTAAAATCAATTCACAGGCAGCGCCCAACACGTTATAGAACTTCAGCTATATATTCTCACGCAAGCAATCATTACCCCATAACATTGGGAAAAATGTTGTACGTTGCAGTACCAAATCAAACAACCAGCAAGCACTCCAGATCACCCATACTTGTCACAATGCCTAACTGATATCGACATGCACAGCTTCCCTGATTTAGTCCTTCATAATGTTCTTGACTGTAGTGCAACAGCCATACATCCCAACTGTCCAGATTTTCGCAGAACGCCCAAACATTTACTTCATGTTTTTCATCTGATCCTCATAAAAGGTGTATTTTTCTGACAAATCACAGAGGACTGATGTCACTAAATAATGACATACATTTGTTTTAGACTTTATATCCTTCATTCCTTCAGAAAATGTATGATAATATAAATCATGTTATGCTAGCAACTTCCTAAGGGTACAAGGGCAACATTTAAAATTTGTCCCCCTATTAGTTCGGGCTTTGTCTTCTTTGCTAAAGAATTTTAAACATTACAGCATGCTAACACTCCAACTGCTCAATAGACCTGTTGCCCCGATAACGGAAATGTACCCTGACGTGTCGGTCATCTGACATGTCGAGCTTTTAGGCTCGGTGTTTCGTGGGTCGGTCGACTGAGATTTTGGTAATCTCAAGTAGACCCAAAGGAACATACCACCTTACTTGGCTCATTTTTCTTTAATAATTTCAGGTAATTGTTGAATTGGTACTGTAAAGGCACTAGCAAAATATTTATCCCTACAAAGTTTTGAGGTCAGGAAGTCATTTTTGCATTTTAAAACTTAAAAATGAAATACAGAAAACAAAATATACATACATGCTGTAACTACTGAAGTGCACGGGCAGTTTCAACTTACCACCTGAAGGAACAAGAGCAACAGTATTGACAGGTTCGTCCATAAATATCTCCTAAACCTTGATTCCCTTCATTCTAGTTCCACTTGTGCCTGTTATTACCCTTGTTTTCCACTTCTGCATTGTGAACATTCAAAAAATTATAAACTTATGCTATGTACTTGTAACTGCTAATTACCAGAATACAGTTACTTGTATTTTCAGCACGCTGCAATTTCTGAAGTCCTCCCCCTCTGAAAACAGGCCTTGTCCAGCAGGGTTAATCTAGTTGACAATAAGCAAGAAAAATAAATACTTTTCCAATTTACTGATGGCCTTTTATTACTACCCATGACCTCTGGTGCAAAAGGTCCCCTCTTCCACATCTCAGAAGCTTGATAGTTGCAGAGACCAAAAAGCCACCAAACTAGAACAGAACTGGGCTCCGAAAAGGATAATGTCCACTGGAAACGTAGGCAGGGGGACATGTTTGATGATGGAGCTGAAACTGTAAATGTATCTTTATTATTACATTAAGTACAGAACTATCATACCTGACATTAGAAATTTCAAATCTTATCACCTGTAGGACAAGGTAAACCTTGAATGTCATATGACAAAATACCCTAGATGAAGGCAGCTCCAAACATCTTTCTGGACGTGGACAGAACATCTAAATTATAATACTTAAGAAAAAAAAGAATTCTCCAGTGTCTGTATGGCATATATGAAAATGTCATCCGTCAAAGATTCTTTGCTAAAAGCTTTTTTTTTTTTTTTTTTAAGAGAAAAGCATTAACACTGAGAAATGTAGGAAGAAGTTACTTTGGATTTCTTTTTGACCTAACCTTTTGGAAGGAAAAGATATAAACAGCTGAGAATCCTTCTTTATTGGTGTGTTTTTTTCATAAAAAATAAGCCGAATATGGACATCCATGCAATATAGTTATTCACCTCCAATTAAGTAACCTGAAGAAAACTGGAGCATCTTTAAATTGGATTATATTACACTGTGTATCAACTTTAGGCACAAAAGGAGGACTGGTTCATAAGGTAACCCTGTTGTTGTGAAAACTGATACAGGATGTATGGTGCACAAGGCTTTCAACTCTGAAATCCTTATTGTTGTAGTAGGCAGCCAATTTTAAGTCAGTAGGAGCAGTTGTTCAAATCAAGATAGCTGCAGCATCAGTAGAATCTTTTACAGCAGATTTAACTAACTTAGCTCTTCTCTACAGAGATATTGCACATCCTTGTTGGAAAGCACCCATCTCTTAGAAGAGGAGGGGCTACAAGTAGGTGGAGAAGCCTCTGGATCAACTGAAGGACAGCCCCTAAGCTTCTCCAATGATGAGCAATGTTTGCACTCCTTAACAGTTAGTGGTTTAAGACACAGACAAATACTGTACTTCTCTGAAAATATTGGGTAACCCAAGCAATTTAACATTCTTGGTGCTTATCATGGTGTGGAATTTTTACATCACAGAAGCACTTCCTGAATGAATACATGTATTTGTTCTTATCCATGCCAGGAAAAAACAAACAATGATCCGGAACCCTAACAGCTCAAAAAAAAAAAGATATCTACTCAGTCACAGTAGCAAAACAGCATCTTATCAAAAACAAATGCTTCAAAACTCTGAAGGGGACTGCCAAAAATATAAAGAAATTTACTACCAGAAATATCAAGAGAGAAAGATCTGACTTGAATAAGGCAAAAAATCATCATCATTTTTTGTTTTAAACAAAAAAAAAGCCCAAGAAGCAGCCTGGGTCTATCTACTGGGTGAAATGACTTCACTGGGCTGCTGAAGAGCTCTGGAAAAGGGGAGGTCTTCAATGCTAAGGATATTGGGAGGGACTTTCAGTCGCCTATGAAAGTTTTATGGGCTGAGATAAGTACCTATCATTCTTAGTACTACAGATGATGGAGCTGAAACTCCCAATATCAGATACTGAATTATCTTAACGTATATTGTCAATGTCACCTGATGCAAAGTTGTTTTACTGTCAAGATACTCTCATAATATTGGGTACCACATCAACAAAAGGTGTTTGATACTTTATATAGTGGTTTTCACATACTCATTATGGAAAGATTAGCATGAGTCTTAAAACTACTGCTTAACCTAGCCAGTAAAACTTTGTATATTTGTATGGAAGTAGTTTGAGCAGACAAAGGCCTCCCTCTTCAGTTTAATATTACAGTGATGACTTTACCAGTTTGTTTTAAAACTGTTGACCGTTTGTGATTTAACTGTTTGTAGTTTAACATACACTGTAAAAACACCAAATGGTGCATTGAAAATAAAACACCCATTCCAATGTCTTGCATTAGTTTGCACACATTTTTTAAGCTTTACCTGAAAAACAACCATGTGCCTTCCAGCTGGAACTGGGCCTACAAAACAGAATCTAAAACTTGATCATATTCTTCACTTTCTGCTGAGTCTACATAAATAATCTTCCATTCCAAATCTTCAGACAAGGTTCATAGGTGTTTACTAGGCTAACGTCCACAAGGGCCTTTTTAAGCCTAGCTATGCATACCAAATGTCTGACAAGTTCTGATAACCTTGATAACTGTAAGCATGGCCTGGAAGATGAACCATTTACAGGTTACCTGTGTCCATTAAAGACATAGGTGCCAAATCAGGTATGAAGTTCTGGTTTCCTATCCAATTGTCCAAGTTGCACTTGAATTAGGTTAGGGAGGAACTCTGCTTCACATGGATGGGGAGCCTGTTCAGTAGACGGAGTAGTCTACCTAACTCTCCAGCAGGTCCTATTTATATACAGGCAAGGTTTTAGTCTTTAGAATGGGTAATCCTGGTGCTGTTTGTTTTGTGGATATGCAGGAGGTCCACCAGCGTAGGGTCTAACAATGCCCTGTATCCCAGGCATAGATCTCCCCAAAAAAGCCTGTAGGAGTCAGAACACAGGGATAGGGCCTTGAGGTGGTCGGCATAGGACATTTTACTTACACCCTGTATTGTTTAAGTAGGGAACCTCTGTGGACATTCCAGTTGTTGGATATGCCTGGTTAGGTACATACCAAAGGGAGCATTGCACTGAATGATAGGTCTGATGAATGCTGAATACAATGGAATAATGACTTCCTTGGTCTTAGATGCCATACCTTTGTTTATAAGTTCCACAGCATAGAATGATTTCCTCACCACTGTAGAGACATGATGATCAAAGGCTAGATTACTATCTATGTGTGTCCCTAAGTCCCTGACTACTGGGTCAGGTCTAAGGGGTGTGTTGTCATTATGATAGTTACTAGGGATGGATGACTTCCCAAAGGATGCTATTATGCATTTCTTGGCATTTAGTTTTAGTCCATGGCTCTGACACCAGTTGTTTGTCTGTGTCAGCCCCTCCCAGAGAACATTTGTGTCAGTGTGAGATTCAATGACAGCTCCTAATTTTCAATCTTCTGCAAATTTAGTCAGCCAGAGACCACTGACATTGGCCTTGACTTCTGTGAAGTAAATGTCAAAAAGGAGCGGCCCCTGAGGGACTCCAATCGTGACTGGCCTCTTTGTAGAATTTGATTCCCCAATTCTAACTTCCTGAGTCCTGTCTGTGAGCCAGCTGGTGATCCACTGGGTGACATATGGGTTTATACCTAACCTCTTGAGTTTGTCAACAATGCCTGAGTGGGGTAGTGTGTCAAATGCCTTGGCCAGGTCAAGGTATGCAGTGTGAATGACTTTGACCTCATCTATTGCTTTGGTGAGCTTTTCAAAGAAGTCCACCAGGTTGAGTAGGCATGATCTGCCATTGACGAAACCAAACTGGGATGGTTCCAGTGTCTGGAGGTTTACTATATCTCTGTTGATCATCTCCATGATATTTCTTTCTATTGCTTTACATATAAAACTAGTGAGACGTATGGGTCTGTAGTTTCCAGGGTCTGTAGATGGCCCACCTTTGTGCAGAGGGATGAATGTTGCCTTTCTCCATTCATGAGGCACGAAGCTTATTTTTTGGTTACAGATAAATATTAATACCATAGGCCCTGACAGGCCATGTTTCATGCTATTTAGAAGGCAACCTTGGATATTGTCTAGGCTCATTGATGCAGTGTTCTTTGTCTTAGAGAGAGTATTAAGGACCTGTTCCCTAGTGATAGTAGAAGGAGTTATGTTTGATGATATTTCCTGAGGGACGGTTGAAGGGGAGAGAGAGGGGTAATGTTGGAGGTGAATTTACTAGCCAGGAGGCTTGCTATATCTTCTAGCTTAGTATAGGTGTCTCCATTTACAATGAGCTCTACACACAATTGAGTATTGCCTTTGAGATTACGGACATAGCTAAATAATCATTTGTGGTTGCCCTTGGCCTGGGAGGCCAAACTTACCTCAAATTTAGCTTTGGATGACTTTATTTGTCCTCTGAGTTGTTTGTTTAGTTTGATGAGAGTGCTTTTATCCTGCTGGGTGCTGCACCTCCTAATTTTTGCCATGATTTTCTTCCTCCTGTTATACAGTCTATTGATTTTGTGATTCCAACAGGGTGGCTTGTTTTTTGACTTAGTTCTGTATTTCTTCCTGGTGGGTAGAGCTACTTCTCTGCAGCTATAAATTCTGTGATTGGCAGTAGTATTCACAGAGTTTATGGGGGCTTGAAATTTTGCCAGGTTCTCATTTAATAGCAGGGGGTTAGCCTTAGAATAGTTCCTAAATATTCCAGGTGTAGCTGGGGATCAATGTTTTATTTTTACTTCAAAGGAGACCATTTTGTGATCTGACCTTACCAGGGAAGACATTACAGTAGGGTGTGTGCAGCACTCTCCCATAATAGTGAGGAACAGATCCAGTATGGTTGCACCTCCGGTTGGTGTACTGACTATCTGGTCCAGGGAGTTTGTGTTTACAAAATCCAGAAATCACTGTGCATGTATGTTTGGTGTCATATAGAATTCCTAGTTAACAGTGGGGTAATTAAAGTCACCCATGCAAATGGTATTGAGTTTGATGGTTAGTGTTTCTAATAGGTTTAAATACATGGCATGGGTTTCTATAGATGGGAGCCTATAGCTTGCAAGGAAGTGGTAATGGATTTTGCCTATGGTGATTTGATCATGGAGCAGCTCAAGTGCATTGTCCTGTTTGACCAGCCTTGAAGTATATTTATTTGTGATATAAATACAGACACCTCCACCTAAATGTGTGGAGGGCATTATAACCTTGCACTGTTGGTGTGCTCTCCGTGGCTTTAAACCATGTCTCAGTGACAGGACATACATCAGCTCTAGGGTGAAGAGAGCTTTTAGGGAGTGGAGTTTTTTGTTTAGACTCCTAGCATTGAGAAGTAATACCTTTAGATTTTCTTGGTTTTTACTTTCTATGTCGGAGATACTTTCAGTTTGCCATTACCTAAAAAGTACAGTATGGGGGAAGACAATGTTTTAGCTAATATTCAAAAGTCTAGATGGGAGAGTTACAGACTATCCCTGGAAAACACCGTGGTCTGCTGACCATCTCCTTCCAAGCTAACAAATATTGCACCCCCTTAGAATGACACCAGAAACTAAGCCAATTATTAAAGTCAATCATCTTTTGTTCGTATTGTGGCATCATCGCTGTAGAAGGAAAAGTGTTCATTTTTAGGCTCGTACTAGCCTGAGACACATATTCTGAGAGCTCCATGATGTCTTTAAACTCTCAGTGCTAGTGGTACTACTTTTATTATGAGACTAATTTTCCTGTTTTATGCCCACTTTGGTTACTTTCTCTTTCTTTTTGTTTTCATGAAGAAAGTTCTGACTGCAAACAATAATTTCTATCCCGAAGCATGCCCTTTCCTTTACTATTAAAAGGTTCTGGTTTATGTTTCTGCATTTTTTTTTTAATTTATTGGCTAACACTAAATTATTCACTGAGGTCGTAACTGTTTAACTCTAAAATGGTCATATGTGTACTTGCAGATTTATGGATAGGTGTTAGGCTAACTGGGTTTGTGGGCCATATGAAGGTTATGCATTTTCTCATCCAAGGGTGAGAATCAAGTCCTGTACCTTGTGACTATAAGGTATACACATTAACCATTGTACCAACCCAACCCCTCCCCCTCCCATAAATTTAACAGAGATATTCTGTAGCAAACATATTTCTGTTAAGTGCAATGAAGAGGTTGTTACAATATTTTCTATCTGAAACTCTTCATTAACAAAACCATTCATAAGCAATAACACAATTTTCTACCTCCTTAGAAACAAACCCTCAGGTAATATTCCCTTAAAATCTCCATGCTGTAATTAAGATCATTTTATTTTCTGAAACTCTTTGTCTTGCCATGAATGTGCTAGTCTATTCTTTGTAAGTTACTGCAATTGTCTTGGCCTTACTAACTAAACATACCACCTATAAAAGTAGAAATCTAAAACCTGATGAACCTTTGAATTTTGCTCTTTAATAAAACAATCAATACTTAACCTTATCCATAAATTGCGTGTGTGCCTTAGAAAGCCCCACATTAGCCTGCTTGCTTCCCAACTGTTACACTTCATGTGATGTATAACTGTATACTCCTTAGGTAAATACTACATGGGAAAGATTTGTTAGGCGTAAAAACTAATCAGTGTAACTCTCTTCTTATGCTTCACTGAGTAGGTCATGAAGGCAATTAATACCTCCTGAATTTGCTAATGATTTGAAGCATGACAATTCAGAAATGAAATGGGAAATGGTAGCTGCCTTTTCTAAACAGACCTGTCAAATGTAAAAATGTTTACTAATGTAAAGAATTAGACCTCTGAAATAAACAACATAAAACAAAACAATTCAGTGAAACATCATTCAGAAAAGAAAAGAAAAAATACAGAGAAGCTCAAGAGACATAATGGCATCTATTACATTTATGGAATTCTTATCATAAAATTCATAGCTGGAATTTATTGGCAGTAATTCCGTGTAATAAGCTGGGAGGGGGGGCTAAATTCATAGAACCCTCACTGTTCAGTATATCAGCTTTGCACATCTAAGCAGCGGGGAGCATGTAAATGCAATAGTCTGGAGGCCTACAGATGCTCTTCTGTGTTAATGGCTACACTTGTTTTTATTTAACATATATTGTGACGAGTTTACTGAACTATTTCTTGTTTTTTTGCTTCCCATGTAAATTAAGCCATTGCACATTTTGGTGCATTGTTTTACAAAGATTCTTTCACAGTACTCAACTTCATTGGTATCTGTGCAATGCAGATCCATGCAGAGCAGTACACAAAATGCATAGGTGTATATGGGAGTGCAACTAAGTGTAATTATGAATTTCACTGAGAGCATATGAGTAGGCTAGACAAAGCAATGCTGCCTGCTCAGAGTGCCAATCTGCACATTGCACAAACAGTTCATTATTGTGAGTGTGTGTGTGTGTGCGTGCGTGTGTGTGTGTGTGTGTGTGTGTGTGTGCGTGTGTGTGTGCGTGTGTGCGTGCATGCATGCGTGCGTGTGTGTGTGTGTGTGTGTGTGTGTGTGTGCGTGCATGCGTGCGTGCGTGTGTGTGTGTGTGTGTGTGTGTGTGTGTGCGTGCGTGCGTGTGTGTGTGTGTGCGTGTGTGCGTGTGTGTGCGTGTGTGCGTGTGTGTGTGTGTGCGTGTGTGTGTGTGTGTGTGTGTGTGAGAGTATGTGAGTGTTTAGTGTAACTGTCATAGTTTCATAGGTGTTTTCTAGGCTAAAGACCACAAGAGCCCTTGTAAGCTTAGCCATGCATTCCAAATCTCTGACAAGTTTTGATACTCTTGATAAGTGCAAGCAGGGGCTTGGGAGATGAAACATTTACAAACTAGGGTCTGGGAGATGAACCATTTACAGATTGCCTGTGTCCATTAGAGGCAAAGGTGCCAAACCAGGATAAGGTGCTGTCTGTAAAGCACTTATTGCAAATGGGATAAGCATGTGTGCATCTACAAGGGTCTGATGCCCAATTCCTGAAGTGATATGTGCATGATGTGGATGGACAGTGTGTTAGCATTAGAAATCTGTGTGTGTCTGAGTTTATATAGGACTCCATATCTGTGTGTGTGTGTATGTGTGTGTGTGTGTGTGTGTGTGTGTGTGTATGTGTGTGTGTGTGTGTGTGTGTGTGTGCGCATGTGTGCGTGCACATGCATGTGTGTGTGTGTGCATGTATGTGCATGTGTGTTTATATGCTAGGAACAATAGCAGCTGAAGCACAGCAGTATTTGATGCCAATAAGTGCTGATATCCTCCATTCAGGCACGCAGTGCAGCTGTTTGTGGAGTGATAGAAAATTATACTGGCAGAGGATAACATACATTCAGCTAACTGACCAGAAGCTGATAGAATGGTACCATGTGGGAGGAAACACTTTATGGGAGTTTACTGACATTTGTGGCTTACCAAATGGGTCTGGAAGAATGAGTGGGATTTCTACTTCAGTAGCTATGAAGGTATGTGCAGTTCTTGCAATTCTAGTTACACAAACCTTTCAGAGACAAATGGGGAAGAACTATGCATATCACAGTTCTTGTCCTGCAGAACATTCAAGAAGTACCTAGATACATTTTTGCTACATATGGATTAGCATATCTGTTTCCTTTATATTCCAGTTGAGAGACCTGCCGTTTGCATGGCTTCAATCATTTTCTACCTCCCTGAAATACTGGAAGTTACAGATTGAACACACATGGCAATAAAAGCCCCATTTAGTGTCCATGGACAGTGGTAGATCAATAGGAAAGTATACCATTCCATGAACTACAGGTAGTATATAATACAATGGGGCTGATAACTAGTATATTTGCACAGCACTCTGTCATTGCTTTTGATTTCCACATATGGCATACAAGTCACATGTATTGCTGTTGCCTGTGCACTGAAATTCCAAAGGGGCACCTAGTAGATAAGTATGGGCATACTGCTACTCCCACATATCTATAACTGGTGACAGTATGTCTTACCCTCCTTATGGTCTTACTGTACTTCAGGTCACACAGTCACACTGTGCATTAGCTATCTATACTTGCGCTGTCAAGAGGGTGAATGCTATGAGTTACAGCTGTCATTATTTCATGGCTGTCTGAGGACACACTGACATGTGGTTGAAAGTATAACCTTGTGGGGGTTTACAAGTCAGCAGAGGGAGAGATGTGGGCCTCATGGAAGGGAGATATTTGTGTCATAGATAATTTATTTTGTAGACAAGAAGGTTGAGCCAGTACATGACCATATAATGGGGCAACTGGGATGGCTGGAAATGGCAGGATTAAAGATCCCTCCTGTGGCATTGATGTGCAGTAATACTGGAATGGGACCTGTACAGTGTTTGTGACTGAGGTGTCCTGTCACTGAAGGCTGTGTGCTGTTTACAGCCCACAGAGTGGGAGAGTGTGATACACCCTGTAATCACGGGTCCGGTCTGCTTCCTGCAATGACCTCTCTTGTTGTTCACCTTGCGTATACACATGATGCCCCTGGTCATGTTTGACACTACCGGATAAGAAAATGAGGGTGACAGTCTCTGTCTATCCTCTGAACAGAAGTGAAAATGACAGCAATGTGTGCCACCACAGGCTTCATAAAGCCAGTTGTTACATGATCCTTGTATTCTATTGCCTTTTCTAGACATCGGCACTGCTGAGTAATAGCCTCACAGAAGCCACACAGCACACAGATTATCTCCATAACACTACAGATAGCTAACGACTGTGCTCATGTTATAGCCCTGTGCATGTCTTTATTGATATCACACATTAGCCACATATCTCGGACTGGCAGAGACACCAGACAGCACCAGGAACCCCTGTTAGACTGCTATGCAGTGGGTACACCCATGCCATGTGCAGCATGCTTGTCTGGTGCTACTGTCCCAAGGTAGCTGTGATGAAGCTGTCAGATACAGGAGAACTCCCCTAGACAGGGATAGCATGCACCAATGCTGTGAAGCCAGTAGGCTAGCCGTGGGAGAAGCCACATTTATATTCTAGAAAATGGGTGTAGGATCACCCAGGAAGTAGTAGTCTGTGCCAAAGTGCCCTGGGACTACAATTCCATCCAGAATTCAGCATCATTTGCAGATTCTGTATAGTACTGAGCTCAGTCTGATGTCCTGCCACAACCTCTTCAAGTTTAAATTTGTAGTGGATTTGTCTATGAATACACAAAATAGGATGCAACAGATTGAATTAGATTAGCCCTGTAACACATGAGGCTCTTTGCTGTGCAAGCAAATGGAAGCCTGGAAACAAGCAAATATAAAACATTCACATACATGTGCTGACATTCTTCTGTGCCCTATGAACTGATGTACCTATCTGGAAAATAAGTGTCAGAAAATGTGTTATCCCTATGGTCTGTATGTGCAGTTTTGCTGTTATATTAACTGTGGTTTGGACACTACCCGGGTTGTTCTCCCTGCATACATCTCAACCTCTCAACCTCTAAGCACAAGAAATCTGGACAAAACTGAAAATAATGTAAGTATTGCTCTTAGAAAGCTGCTAGAATAATAGGTTTTTCATTATCTTGTATTTTCTGAGGGATATGAAGTCTGAAACTAAAATGCAAGATATTATTTAGTAACTTCAGTCCTTAATGATGTGCCAGAAAAACACAAATCTAATGAGGGACAGACTAAAAGTATGAGTAAAATATCTGGATATTCTGCAGAAATCTTGACAGTTGAGAGAAGAGATATGTCTCCCTGTGAGATATGTAGGGTTTGGCGACCCACAAAACCTGTGTCTGTCTACTCCTCGAGGTATAAGAATGCCTCATCATCCATGAGGCATGCACTGGGAGATGCTCCCTCTGCAGCTGCTAAGTTGCCTGCTGCTTTGCTTTATGCCTTATTTCAGTTCCACTTTATGATATCCTTGATGCACTTCTGCCATTGCTGTGTTGTTTAATTTTTCCCACCCACAGCATCAGTGCTGTGGGTGACTGTATCCCACACAGAGTTCTACTGAGTCTAGTGAACCTTCCTCTCCCTGTCCAACAGGTGCTGTCCAGGGGTACTGAGTTCCTGTAACAGTTCATTGTTCTCAACTAAAGTTGTTGAGCCTATGCCTTCTGTCTTCTGTGGAGTACAGTAGTAAGTGCATCAAAAGAGCTGACCGTACCTGTAATAGTAGGCCACCAAGGACAAACAGGAGGTAAGTTTGGCTATGCACAACGGTACACAGTTGTATGGGACTATGAAGGAGAAGGAGGTAAAGATATGCAATGGACATTGACGTGTCACTATGGTAATCAGAAGCAGGGGTACAGATAAATATGTGCACATATACAACTTGGGTACGTAACACACAGAGGTCCACATGGCTGTATAGGTGAAAAGTTGACTTCATAGACAGCATCCCACTCCTGGTCAGTTGACCCATTTGTCTCCAGTCACTAGGATAAGGTTTGATTTTGAGTGACCATCATTCAGATGGCTACCAGGGGTTCAAGGATTTATCTTATATACTTAGTGAGGCTCCAGGGCGAATGCAGTGAACTGAGAGCAGAGGACATCCCTTCACTTCCACAAGGGGCATTCCTTTAAAGCAGCCCCATCTCTCCCCCCTCAAGGCATAAGCAGTGATTCTCTTGATCTCTACCAGGGAGTTAACACTGCTCAGTGCACATCTGAATGATTGCAATCCTCCTTCCTCCCCTAGAAGAAATGAGTGGGGCATGCCTATTCAATTCTTCTCATCTCTTCTCTCTTTTCTGCATGGCTTCTTAATTTCTGGGGCTGCTAATCAGACTCCAATTACCTGGGTCAAAGTTAGAGTTCTAGCCCTCTGCACTTCTGAACCAGGCAGCTCCGGACAGCTTTTTGATATTAGGTTGATAATCATTTTTGTTTTCATATCAGATGCTTACTCAGTTGTTAAAACATTCTTTGTTGTCCTCTGCTAGGATTCTCTACTCAGCAGTTTTGATTTTCTGAGTCCCCTGCAAAATCTGCTGCTGACTAAGCAAAATGGAGCAACTTCTCAGCTTCATAGGTTTCTAACTGGAACCTTCACTCAGGTTCCTATTATTTAAGCAAACGCTTAAAGTTGTGAACACTGTTTCGTCGAATGTGTTTATGCGAAATGGCAAAATGCTGAAAGCATGGAACAGCAATTTTTTCCTAGGGCCATTTTTGGGACTTTGCCATTTCCTCCACTGTGGTGAGATCTCAGAGTTGGTATATTTAAGTGTTATTTATTTATTTATTTATTTTTTATCAGCGATTTATTTCCCTGGAAAAAAAATCGTTGCTCTGTCTGTTTGACATTTTGCATTTTTGGAGTGTTTAGGTCGATTATATAGCGTTTGCAATTTCAAGCATTCACAAATATAATATAGACCCTTTCACTCCACCTTTCAGGTTATAGGTTAATTTGCCCTACTGCCCAAATGGTATGGTTGTTTATTCTCCTTAATCCTGACTGAAGTAGCCTCTGTTTTGTTTGTGTATTTGTACTGAATTATTTTCAAATTCACTGATAGGTTTTTGAACCCTAGCAAGGTCTGTCTGCTAGTGGTGTAATACCAGCACCTTTTTATACTTTTTATTGCTTTCTTTTTTTTATATATATTTTTTGTGTTCCCTCCCACACTGTCTTATTTTGCAGCAGATTTTCCACCTGTTACAGTGGGGCTATATAATCCTTTATCAGAATAATCTGAATGATCATAACACCTCAGTTCCCCCCATACCTCTCAACTGTCCAGATTTTCATAGAATGTCCAGATTTTTGTCTCGTATTTTTGGTCTTTTCCTAATAAAATTTGTGGTTTTCTGGACTTTTGTGGCAAATCAATGAGGACTGAATTCACTCTATAACGACAGGCATTTGAGTTTCAGACTACATATCCTTTAGATTGAAAATGCACGTAACACAAGACCTTTTATTCTAGCAACTATTTAAATTCATAAGAGCAATATTTAAAATTTGTCACTATTTTTGGGGCATTGTCCCCGATTATGTTTGGCTTTATGCAGATTTTTTGTGCCATGAGGTTGAGAGGTATGATTCCCCCATTTGCCTCATGTACACAACCTGCTTCAAACACATTTCAGTCTCTTCGGTTGTTTTAAACTGAAGACATCAGCTGTGTTTGGTTTAGGATTACTGGATATGAAGTCTGCAGTCTCATAACTGATGATTTTTTTCTAAGGTAGTTGTTAACCTTTTATGTTCCATGTTGATACTATCTTATTTGATTTGGTAGGGTTAGCCCCATTTGGTTCTTTTTGGCTAATACTGCTTTAACCTATACTTACATGAAGGGTCCTCCCTTCTGCTAAACAGCTTATATCTCCTGTGGGTCCATCTCCATCATTATGTTCATTTTTATGAGCAGCACCCTCCCCCCAATGTTTCCTCTGGACTTATTATGTGTTCCTGCTTTCAGTACAAAATTTGCTATATGGCTCTTCTACTCACACTGCCATTATTAAATGATTACACCCTTCATATATACCTTTCCTGTGAAGCCAACAAGATTTTCTTTAGTCTTGGCAATCTTCTGTCTAGTTTATTTTTTTTCAGCTGAAATGCAGGATCAACAGTGTGATTTCATTGTTTTTTTGTGTTTAAGGAATGGTCCCCCATACCAATTCTTTACTTTTCTCCAACTCATGATGGCTAAGAGATTTTACTTTCCCTCCATTAGTAAGGATGCGTTATACTCTTTCCCATAACAGCCTACAGCATGATTCTGCAGAATAATTATCAATATCAATCAGTTATGGCCTGTTTCTTGTCTCACCTCTATGCTGCTTCTTGGGTCTTATTTTTTCAGGCCAGTAGGCCCTTCTTTAAATACCACCACCTTCCCTACTCACAACTGATGCCTACCTTTGGTGAAACAGCTTGTTCACCTCTATTTATTAGTTAGATTCAGTTTGTATTTTTCACTTACATGTCCCATGTCCCCACCACCCTAAATACTTTACAGTGAATGTTTCTTTCTTTTTCAACACCAGTACACTACCAGAAACTTTAAGTGACCACTTACATGCCTATGCCCATAAAACCATCACCCATCTGGCTAATAAACTTCCTGTAATCTCGCAACATTTATCCAACAATTATTCATAAACTCATTAAATTCCATCAATTGGTCCTCACTAAAAACCCTCCCTCGGATAAAGTTGTAAATCATTTAAACTCTATATTCCTCAGCATTCTTAATAGCTCTACACAAAATAAAACAAATAAATAAATAATAACAATTAATCACTCTCCAAGGCTTTCAAAGCCAACTAAGGATCTCATGACCAAAGGTGATCTCACATGGAATGAGTGGAAATATAATAAAACTCACCCCAGTCTACAACTTTTATGCAGCTCTGTAATCAAGTAAAAAAACAGGTAATCAGAAAAAAATTCTATTCACACCTACAAAATAAACATAAAAATTCTAGACAGATGTAACGTCTCTGCATAACACAGGAACTAAAAAAGACCCAAGCGTGTCCCCCTGATACCTCACCTATCCAAATAGCTACCTGTTTCAATACCTACTTATTGCCAGCTTGACCTCATCCTCTACACAATTATCCATCCTTTTCAGACAAATTTCCTACAAATCCATTACTACAACTTTCTCTTCTCCTAGTATAACTAACTATTCTCATCCATTCACTAACCAAGCCTCACCTATCAATATACCTTCCTTTTTACATTAAACCAATCTCCACATACTTTACAAAAAGGAAAAAAAATTCTACCGAAACCTAAATCCTGCACTACTGCTGCAGACAACCTCCATGCAGAATATCTTAGATTAGCTGCAGAAGCCACAGCCTATCCAATTAGTATCCTCATAAACAGATGTATTCTTGAAACTTCTTTGCTCATATTATGGAAAATGTCCTGTAACATTCCTTTCCACAAAGGCAGCAACTCCACTGATATATCAGACTTTTGTCCCATAGCCATATTGTGTCCTCTCTCAAGAATTCTAGGAAGAAATACATTCATTAACAGCTTCCTAAATATCTTCTTGACAGACACCTGCTATCAAACACCAGACACAGCTTTCAGGCAGCCCACAGTACCACTACCACCTTATTAACCTTTACTGTAAATAAAGCTAAGAGATTCAAGTAAACTTGTTTCTTCTCTATTCCTAATCTGTCAAAAGACTTTGACATCATCCCTCACTCCAAACATCTGCATCACTTATATTTACTTGGCCTATCACCTTCCACTGTATAATGGTTTAATAGTAATCTTTCTAACAGACAACAGGCAGTAAAATGGCAAGGCTCATTTTCTCCATACCCACCTAATAAAACTGGTGTTCCACAAGGTTCCATTCTTGGTTCTCTCCTTTTTAACATTTTCATCAGCAATCTTCATACCTCTTATTGTCAAGGGTCCCTTGTTCAGCATCTGCTCATTTGACACTATCCATCACCTTCAACATGTAACTCAGGAAGCATTTACCTCCAGTAAGACTTGGCTCAGTACTGCCCATCTTTTACTTAATTCCAAGAAAACTAAAGTTTCTATTTACTCCTAAAACTTATACCACACAGGTATGACTATAGACAACATTTGATCTAGATATCTACAATAATATACAAGCAAATCTGAAACTATGAATGCTCTGCAGACATAAATATTTTCTAAACAGCTTTACAAAAAAGACTTTCACCAATCTCTCTTACTCTCTCTTTTGTATGATGTTCCGATGCTCATCGGTCTCCAAACCACTTTGTAAACAAAACTCCAAACATGCTACAATAAAATGGATATGTTTGCCACTAGTTCCTAGTATTGTACCCATCACTGCATCTTTCTTCAGTCACTTACGTGGTTTGAACTTTCTCTGCACCTAAACTACCTTCATCTGGTTATATCTCATAACATCATTCACAAACCAGTATCCTGTCCTGCTCTTAGCCCCAACTTCGACTTTTACCACCCCAAAAAAGTCACTCCACTCAAAAGATAAATACGTTCTGCTATTATACAAACCCAATAAATCATTTGGAGGAAATCTGTACTCCTACTTTTTTGCAAAGATATAGAATTCCTTACCCTCTCCGTAAGGTTTGACTGTAATCTGCCTGCCAATAACACAGTATCAAAGAATTCCTATCCAAATTTTGGCTCTGATCTAGCACCAACCAAGGCTAAACATTCTATGTTAAACCTTTTCTACCATTTCTTGCAACTCTAATTTATCCTCCTATCTTTTACTTTCCATTCATAACCATTTATCTCTACATGTCTACTATATACTCCCCTGTGACTTTTTTAACCACTCCATCTTTTCCTCATTTCTGTAGCCTTCACTTATGCTGACCTTATTCCCAATCATTGTTTCACAACTCATCCCTTCTTTCTCTTTATTCCCTCCTTCTATCTATTGTCTTCTTATCTCTACCTACTCAAAATAAAACATTATTGATAATCCATCATGTCACTCCCTGAATTTCTTTTTTAGACAAATTATCAAACTGCTTGATAATGCTGTATTATACATTGAAAATAACTTCATACTTATTCATAATGTTTTCATCTTTATAAGCCTTTGTTGTAACTTTGTAATCTTTTGAAACTTTTGTGTAATTTTTACAGTTTTTGCATCTGGAGCTTTTCTCCCCAGGTCTCCACTGAAAATAGATACAGTCTGACCCAGTCAGTCCCTAACCTTTAAACACCCCATGTTCTCTCTGATCCCAAAACTCCCTTCCCACTTTCTAAACCAACTTCCTTCCTGGTCCCTAACTCTAAAGCTCTCTTACCACTCCCTAACCCTAGAATCCCTCTTCTGCCCCCCTCTGCCTCCCCACAACTGCTTGACCAAACTCATTTTCATGTTTGAGCATGATCAGCAGTCTTTACAAGTTAAAAGACCCTTGAGTCTCTATCTTCAAGACAGTGGTTTTCAATCTCTTTGGACTCAAATGCTTGAAAAGTTATAGGGAAACATATCTCTGACAGCTCATAAAAAAAAGAATATAATGAGTGACCTGAAACTCAAGTGCTTATAGTGTTCCTGGCAAAACTCATCTCTAAGTAACCCGTAACAACCAGAATATAGTGATTGTCCTGACACCTGTCAGATTTTACCAACAAGAAATAATATTTTAGAAGTTATTTCAGGTGAATTGTTCAAAGGCTACAAACACAGGATTCAATAATGGTCCAGTTCTGTGGTAGAATGATCTCCTTTGACTGAAGAGACATTGTTCTTTAGAAATAGATGTGTTACAGAATATGCTTTTTCTGACTTTGATAGATGTACATGGACAAAGCTTCAGTTATCATTTATTATTGCTCCTAGGACTTTAAAGATGGTGCATTTTTGATTTGTCCATTTGTTTTGTAATCATATTTTATGTCATTGTGAGTAAGTTGTATGATACTGCATTTGCTAATATAAAAATGTATACCATCACTACTGCAACAGGTTCATAGGTTTTACAGATAATCTCACAAATTTTTGACATCTGTTATTGAAGCAATTATATTACCCAGTTAGCAGTCACTGGCATATTTTGTTAATCATAGCCCACTTTTACTTTGAGATCTGAAATTAGTCTAAAGTGAATGCTCCCAATACAGAACCCTATAGTACATCTCATCAGGACAGGGCACAGAGGTAACATTCCTGAGCCCAACATGTTTCCTGTTACCTAATGAGTTACTTATGGACTGCAGCTTAATGTTGTTAATTTGTCATGTATTCCTTTATACAGAATAGTGCTGACTACCTTACTAAGGCCAAAATCAGCAGTATGCTCTGTGAACCCTTCATCAAATAGGTTGGTAGTAGGCTATCAGCCCTTGTGCCTATACAAGCCTAGCCATAACAAGTCCCTGGCTATTTCTTCCCACAATATTTACTTCCCTAGTCCCCTGTCTAGCAGGATGACTGACATGATCCCCGGGGTGAATTTCCTATCTCCCATCCAATCTTCAAGGTTCATTTTGAGGAGGGTCAAAGAGGCGCTCAGCTTGACATGTATTGGCAGTCTATTCCAGAGTACGGGGAGTCTCTGGGTCAGGAACCTATCCCTCCAGCATGATTTGTTCATTGTGATGACCAGGTTTAGATCCCGGAGCATGTGGCTCTGAGGTATTGGGATTTCTTTAAGTGTAGCATGGCCAACAGCACTGGGTTTGACATGGCCTTGTATGTTAAGCAGAGATCACCTCTGAGTAGGTGATATGCGACAGAGTATAGCTGGAGTTTTTTTAGACAGTCAGCATAGGGCATCTGCTTTAGGCCAGTGATTCTTTTAGTGAGGTATTTCTGTGGCCTTTCCAGTTGTTGCAGATGTCTTGCGAGGTACATACCAAACAGGGCATTGTATTCTATAATGGGTCTGCATTTGCAGTTGCCCTAGTGTAGCATGTCCAACAGCACTGGCAATACATGTCAAGCTGAGCGTCTCTTTGGCCCTCCTGCAGATGCCCTATGCTGACTGCCCAAAATAAACTCTAGCTATACTCTGTCACATATCACCTACTCAGAGGTGATCTCTGCTTAACATACAAGGCCATGTCAGAGAATGAGAGGGAGAGAAGGTTGGATGATGTAGGGATAGTGAATCATGACGTACAATGGATTAGCAAGGAGGAAGTAAGGATAGCTATGAAGAGAATGAAGAATGGAAAGGCTGTTGGCCCAGGTGACATACCTGTGGAAACATGGAGGTGTTTAGGTGAAATGGCAGTGGAGTTTTTAACCAGATTGTTTAATGAAATCTTGGAAAGTGAGAGGATGCCTGAGGAATGGAGAAAAAATGTTTTGGTACCGATTTTTAAGAATAAGGGTGATGTGCAGAGCTGTAGTAACTACAGAGGGATTAAATTGTTCAGTCACAGCATGAAGTTATGGGAAAGAGTAGTGGAAGCTAGGTTAAGAAGGGATGTGATGATTAGTGAACAGAAGTATGGTTTCGTGCCAGGAAAGAGCACTACAGATGTGATGTTTGCTCTGAGAGTGTTGATGGAGAAGTACAGAGAATGTCAGAAGGAGTTGCATTGTGTTTTTGTAGACTTGGAGAAAGCATATGACAGGGTGCCTAGAGAGGAGTTGTGGTATTGTATGAGG
Source organism: Protopterus annectens (assembly GCF_019279795.1). NCBI lineage: Eukaryota > Metazoa > Chordata > Ceratodontiformes > Protopteridae > Protopterus > Protopterus annectens. Next base: position 1,448,022,131 of record NC_056731.1, on the reverse strand, counting down.
AAGTCAGGAGTGTCAGAGAAGTATCTAAGAGTGGTACAGGATATGTACGAGGGTAGTGAGACAGCGGTGAGGTCTGCGGTAGGAGTGACAGATGTGTTTAAGGTGGAGGTGTGGTTACATCAAGGATCAGCTCTGAGCCCTTTCTTATTTGCAATGGTGATGGACAGGTTGACAGATGACATCAGACAGGAGTCCCCATGGACTATGATGTTTACAGATGACATTGTGATCTGTAGTGAGAGTGAGGAACAGGTGGAGGAGACCCTGGAGAGATGGAGATATGCTCTAGAGAGAAGAGGAATGAAGGTCAGCAGGATTAAGACAGAATATATGTGTGTGAATGAGAGGGAGGATAGAGGAATGGTGAGGATGCAAGGAGTAGAGGTGGCGAAGGTGGATGAGTTTAAATACTTGGGGTCAATAATTCAGAGTAACGGTGAGTGTGGAAGAGAGGTGAAGAAGAGAGTACAGGCAGGATGGAGTGGGTGGAGAAGAGTGCCAGGAGTGATTTGTGACAGACAAGTACCTGTAAGAGTGAAAGGGAAGGTCTACAAGAGGGTAGTGAGACCAGCTATGTTATATGGGTTGGAGACAGTGGCATTGACAAAAAGGCAGGAGTTTGAGCTGGATGTGGCAGAGTTAAAGATGTTAAGATTTGCACTGGGTGTGATGAGGGTGGACAGGATTAGAAATAAGTATATTAGAGGGTCAGCCCAGGTTGGAAGGTTTGGAGACAAAGCCAGAGAGGCAAGATTACGTTGGTTTGGACATGTGCTGAGAAGGGATGCGGAGTATATTGGGAAAAAGATGCTAAGGATGAAGCTATCAGGTAACAGGAAAAGATAAAGGCCTAAGATAAGGTTTATGGATGTGGTGAGAGAGGACATGCAGGCAGCTGGTGTGACAGAGCAAGATGCAGAAGACAGGAAGAAATGGAAACAGGTGATCCGCTGTGGTGACCCCTAACTGGAACAGCTGAAAGAAGAAGAAGATGATGATGATGAATGGGTCTAATGAGGGATGAGTACAGTGGGACAATGATCTCCTTTTTTTCTGGATGAAAAGCCCTTAGTGATGAGGTGTGCCACATAGAAGGATTTCCTGACTGTTGTGGCTATGTGGTTATTGAAGGTGAGACCACTGTCCACCTGTGTCCCTAACTCCCTTATCACACATTTGATGTTTAGTGTACTGCCACTTATGTGGTAATTCATGGGTACATGTTTTTTCCCAAAGGGGATAACTATACAATTCTTGGCAATGAGCTTGAGCCCATGGCTCTGACACCAAGGATCTGTTTCTATAAAATCCTTTTGTAGAATATCCACATCATTTTGGGATTCAATAATGGCTCCCAGTTTGCAGTCATCTGCAAACTTTGGCAGCCAGAGTCCCTTAGTGCTGGCCTGTACTTCAGAGAAGTAGATGCCAAACAACAGTGGTCCCAGGAGTGAACCCTGAAGTACTCCACTTGTCACTTGTCTGGAGCTGGATTTTGAGTCAGCTACTTTTACAGTGTGGGTTCTGTCAGTAAGCCATCGAGTGACATAAGGATTAATGCCCAGCTTAGTAAGTTTATCTATGATTCCAGAGTGGGGGATGGTGTGGAAGGCCTTGGTGAGGTCCAGATAGGCTGTGTGGACTGCCTTACCCTCGTCCATGGCTCTGGAGACTGATTCGAAGAAGTTGATCAGGTTGAGGAGATAAGATCACCCATTTACGAAACCAAACTGGGTGGGGTCCAGTGTTTGAAGGTTGCCAGTGTCTTTATTTATAAGTTCCATGATAATGCATTCCATGGCTTTGCAGATTAGTCTCATCAGACTGATGGGACGATAGTTTCCAGGATCCAAGGTGGATCCCCCCTTGTGGAGTGGGATAACTGTAGCTGTGCGCCACTCATTGGGCACGAAGCCTGAGATGAGGCTATGATTAAACATGACACTTAGGTGAGGTGCCAATTCATTTTGTAGTTCATGTAGTACACAGCCTGGGATGTCATCTGGTCCCATGGATGCTGTATTCATACCTTTGGAGAGTGCATTTTTTTACCTGTGTGGCCATGATTACTGGAATTTAGCAATCTTTTGGTATTGAGATGGGCCTTTAGGGGGTGAGAGGGGGGTGAAGTTGGCACTGAATTGATCTGCCAGGACATTAGCAATATCCTTGGGATCAGTATAGTTAATGACATTCTGTTGTAACTCAGAGCAGATCTGAGCATTGCCATTTAGATTCTTGACATAATTATAGAATGCCTTGTGTTTGTCCTTGGAATCTTTGCAATTTTATTTTCATAACTAGCTTTGGAGGATTTTATGAGGGATCACAGCTTCTTACTGAGGCTGGTAAGAGAGTTTTTTGCATCCTGGGATTTTCCTCTTTTCTGCAACAGTTTCTTCCTTCTGTTGTATAATTTGTTTATGGCAGGATACCACCAGATAGGGTTCCTTTTTTTGGAGGAGAGCATCTTGGTTCTATTTGGTATGGCATGATTTATGCATGCGTGGATGTGCTCATACAGTATCTTAGTGTAGGATTCAGCAGTCAAACTTTCAGTTCCCATCTGCACGGGTGTCATGAAGTTTGTCACTTCTGACTTGAGTAGCATGAAGTTGGCTTTGGAAAAGTTTTTTATGGAGGTTTCCCTACTGGGGGGTGGGGGGTGGAATGTGGACATCAAGTGTGATTAGCTTATGGTCAGATCTAACCAACGAGGGAGTGACCACTGGTGTGGAGCATTGATCTCCCATGTTGGCAATGACCAGGTCTAGGATATTTGAGCCCCTGGTGGGACTATGGATTAGTTGATCCAGGGCATTGAAATTTATGAATTCCAAGAACCATTGCGCAAAGGTGCTGGTACCCAAGTAGTTTTCTCAATTAATGGCAGGGTTGTTGAAATCACCCAGTATTAGGGTGTTTGATTGTATCAATGTTTTCCAGTATGTTTAGGAAAGGTGTAGTGAGAATCTTGGGGCATGGTGGGGGATCTGTAGCAAGCTACAATTTGGATTGCAGTCTTACCTAGTGTTAGTTACACCTGTAGAATTTCAGATGCATTGTGTTGGGCAACTAGCCTGGAAGTGTGAATATCCTTGGTGAATATGGACGCTCCTTCGCCTTTAGTGCTTCTGTCCTGGTTTGTTGGCCAAAAAGTGTGGGAAGAGTTGTAGCCTGGTATTGCAGAGGTGCTCTCTGGAGCCTTGAACCAGGTCTGTTACTGCACAGATATCGATGTTCTCCATTTTTAGGAGTGCCTCGAGAGAGTCCATTTTGAGGTTTAGACTTCTAGCATTAAGTAGCATTACCTTCAGATTTTGCATGCTTACATCTGTTATGGTGGTGGTTTTGTCTTTTGAGCCTTGCCTAAAAAAGGCACTATAGGGGTGGCAAGAGCCTTAGCCAGTAACCTGAATGCCAGGGACGACAGGTGCAGACCATCTCTGGCAAAGCATCGTGGTTTGTCGATCATCTCGTCCCAGGCTGACAGATACTGGATCCTCTTTGAATGACACCAGAAACTTAGCCAATTGTTGAAATCAATCATTTTGTCCTTATACTGTGGTATCATTCTGGGTGAAGGCAGGATGCTACTCAGGGCTAGGGTCATACCTGCCTGGCCCACGTGATCCGAGAGCTCTTCCATGTCTCTTTTCATGTAGTCCAGGGGGTACGTCTCAAGTCATTCACTCCAACATGGACAATGACAGAGTCGTATTTGTACTTGTTGTGGAGTGACTTGAGTGCATGCATTATGTGGTGAATCTTGGCACCTGACAGGCAGCTGACGGTAATTTTCTTGTTGTTCAGCCTGGTGAGTGGGACATCAGTGTGCCTGACTATAGAGTCACCTATGACTAAAGTGTTGGGTACGTTGTCTTGCCTTAGGGGCTGTTGTTTGGTGGCACACTGGTGTTTTGAGCTATATGTCACTTTGGTTGTGATTGGTGTTTGTGTTTCAGCTTCGGAGGTCCTTGTTGCTTGGGCAGGTTAATGTTAAGTGCCTCATCATAAGTGGGTTTAGTATTACTATATGTGGATGTTGGTTTCTTGAGTTTTGAAGGGCTATGTGCTGCTTGAGTTGTAGTGCAGGTGTTAACCTTCTCTTGACTGTCTAGCACAATCTTGGCTGGAGAGAGCTTTGCTTCCAGTTTGGCTATGTAAGTGCATCTCTCACAGGTTTTAGTGTTGGGTGGTAGGAGGAGAGGGTTGTCTGTGTACATGAGGCAATTGCTGCATTGCCCCAGTATGCCCAGATTCACCAGGTGGACAGGAGAAATCGCCGGAAGCTGACCTTTGGACATGCCTGGTTCGGTGTTTCTTTTGTAAAATACAAGAGGTGTTTTCCCTTACCTTGACAAGGTATTTTGCAATTATAGGTTGTTTAGTGACTATGATTAATTTCTCCTTATTAACAAGGAGGACTGAGTGCTTGTATTAGTTTAAGGCTTCCTAGTGCTTTTCAGCAGGTTTTAAAGCAAGTGCTAGTCACAGGAATTCAGATTTTAGTGCTACTACTGAGAAACCAGCTAGTTCTATGGGAAGATTTGAAGAGCAGACTTTCTGGCACCAAGAATAGTTTAAAGTGCTAGACTAATAAGCTAATAAAAGTGCAGGAGAGCAGAGAACTAGCAGATCTAAGGGAAAAAAATTGAAGAGCACCGCTCAGAAGCTTACAAAAAATCCTGGATACAGGAAATCTGTATCTGGGCTACACTAGTTCAAGGAAAGGTAGGAAACAGTTTTTTTTTTTTTTTAGTAGAAAGTGAAGAGGCAGAAGATAATGAGATAATTCAACATGCAGAAGCTAAAGTGGTGGGCCTTTGCTAAGTTCTCACTCTTAACAGTAGAATGAGCTAATGTAATGTGACTGTTGGAGGGGAGTGTCCAGTATCAACTTTATACCAGAGGCGGGCAACTCAAAGCCATCAAGACATAAGACCACCACAAGAATAGGGTGGGTGGGTGGAAAAAAGCAGTTGTACAGATTACAGAGATATTAAATCAGAAGCGCAGATGAAAATTGAGAATAAAATCTTATCTTTTCTGAATATCACAGCAGGCAGTAAGTCAGTCTCTCAGCAACAGTTTGAGCAACAGGTATAACTGATTTAAGGCACAGAAAACAGAAACCAGACCTATTATCCAAATGTTGCTTTTACCTCCAGAGAATCTTATGATTCAGAAAATGCAGTCTTGCCTTAAACCGAACACAAAGACACTGGAACACAGTCGTGATGTATTGCCTTTTACTGGACCAACACAGGTCTTACAATTACTTGAGCTTCTGAGCTGGCATGAACCCTTCAACAGGAGTTACTAAGTAACTGATACTGTGCTTAACTATCCACTTATTTCTAGAAAGGGAATATTAATATAGAGAGCATTACATGAGGTTTGTCTTTTAGAATTTTTATGTTGTCTATCAGTGGAATAATGTGTGGTGCAGTGGTAGTGCTGTTGCCTCACAGCAAAAGTTTCTCCTGTTTGATTCTCGGTAGGATCACCTTCTGTGTGGAGTCTGCATGTTCTCCCTGTGGTCAAGTGGCGTTTGAAAGACATATGTAGAATGGGTGTTCCTTCATTGAAGGTTGGGCATTGAGCTGGCACCAGGGCACCTGTAAAAAATCTACTGCCAACCATTAGCAGATCAGAGTTCCACTGTGGCAACCCCTAACTGGGAAAAGCTGAAAGAAGAACATCAGTGGAACAATATGGCATTTTTAATTTTCTCTGAACATGCTGATAGATTCATATTTTACATAATTAGGTTCTCTGTTGTATTCTGTGTAAGCTGTATTATAATGCAATATTGCACAGAATACTGGTCTTGCTGATTGATAGCTGATGTGATCCTCTTTCAGTGTTTGAGAATCATTGCTGCTGCAGTTTGTTATTAAAAGTCAGGGATGTATAAGTATTCAAATATTTTCTTTAATGCAATTGATAAGGGTTTGGTTATATTTTTTTTGATTCTGTAGAGAAATCCTCGAGTATGTTGTACAACCTCATGGGTATCAGTCTTTAATATTACTTCTTGCAGCACTTATTATATTTTTTGTTATATAATGAGTGTGTCCCTTGCCACTGTAGCATTATGATGACATAGTTATTTGCTTATTGTGAAGTTTGAAAAACATTTCTGCAAGCAAACTCATTGTGCTCTGTGACTGGCTGACCACTTCATGATTTATTGATAACATGCCCTTTGATATTTTACCTTTCGGTATGTATATATATATATATATATATATATATATATATATATATATATAGGTTTAGAGCCATATGCTCAATGCTTGGAAGGTTAAGTTGAGTTGTGGAAACTGCACATTCTGTCTGTTGGAAAGTTGAATACCGACATTGCTCACTGTTCAAATTTGCTCCCCCTCTGGACCCATGTTAGCACTTGATCCTGAGTCTGGAGTAGTAGGGAGTTTTGGTGTTCAAAATAATTTTCAGACTTGCCAGGATTCAGCATACTGACTATCGAGGAAAGGATCTGGTAAAAGCTTGACTCAACCTTCTGAGTGCTGAGCATTCAATAGTAAACCTAGATAGATAGATAGATAGATAGATACAGATAGCGATTAGATAGATAGATAGATAGATAGATAGATAGATAGATAGATAGATAGATAGATATATGATATTTCATCAGAAAGCCATGTAGTTTTATACTTTGAGTAATCCTGACATCTTTTTTATGACTAGGGTAATTTTTCAAAGACATTTAGTACCACTGTTTTTGTTGTATGTTTTGAGTTAATTATATGATTCCACCAGAGTTTTTTTGTAATGAATTTATGCTATTTTTTTAATTTGTTTTTTGTCTTATAACTTATGCCAGTGGCATAGAGTGATAAACCCCTGACTGTAACCTACGCAACCCAGGTTCATTTAGCAGCTTGGGCACTTTAATGGTGCAGGCAGGAAGGATGAGGGTTCCAATCTTGGGAGGTGCATGCTCAGAATCAGCATCATGACTGATCCCTGGTAGAGGCTAGGGATGTGGATGAGGTGTTTTTGCAGGGAGTACAGTATTGACTGAGTCACTTTCAGATGTATGGATGATATGTTGAAAGCCTATTGCATATCATCTTTTTGGATGGCACAGCCATCTGTTGGGGGCAGGGTAAAGCCTTAAGAGGAAACACTTGTTGGCTGCAGTACTATGTTACCCAGGTAAACCTCGATCTCCTCACCAGCCTCAGACATGGGTCAGAAGTAGTCTAGGAATGACTAAATCAGGTTATTTGATTGACCCGGTAGGTGAGAAGAGGCCTTGCAATCAGCTGATGATCAGCTCTAAGGAGCCAAAATGTGTGTCAAGGAACATATATTTGAGTCTTACCAGTATATAACTGTTTATATATGCAGAAGTCAATAGCATCTTAGAAGACACTGACAGTATGCAGAATGTGCAAGGGTAATTGAAGATAGTATCTCAATCTGTTCTGATAAAAATGTCATTTATTGCATCATAGTTTTCATTACAATTGTGAAGAAAACTATTTATTTATGACTGAGCTTGATTTTAATGTAAGGTTAAAGATGATGGTGTCGTAGGGTGCAAGAATATCCCAGATTTGTCAATATGATATCTGGGTAGCACTCTTTAAGTAATCTAAAATGAACTAGTTTCTTGAATGACTAAAACTTTGGCTTATAAATTATAAAATGGCAATGTTATCTGGTGCCCTATCGAAATTCTGATATTCATCTATGTGAGCCTTGAAACTCCAAGAAAGCAAGTACAATCATCAGAAAATAACAGCAAAGTGTGAAACTTTGTTACACCTAAAAAGCATTTTCTGTGGATGGGCAAGCCTCCCTGCATCATGGTACTTCGCACGACTGCAGATCTATAAGTGTAATCAATTTCAGGCAGGCCCATTCCTCCTTCGGAATAAGGAATATATAATCTTAGCATGCACTGATTTTTATAAATCATTTGGTGAGCATGAAGCATCCTTTTTGTTTTCCTATCTAATCTATCCAATACGGTTTGGGGCCAGTCAGTAACTCCAAAACTGAAAGTTAGGACAGGCAGAGCAAATTGGCTTACAGCTTGGATTTTGTTCCTTGATGTCAACGCTATTTTCAGGATTAATTGAAGTCTTCTAAAGTATTCCTTACTAAGTTTTATTTGCATTTGTTAATGTCGTATTGTTGATCCTTCATCAGTTCCCAAATATTTATACACTCCCTCTTGCTCAAATATTTTATATCACATTTTTGTCCCAAACTGGTGCTACAGTTTTTCTGCTTTAAAGGTTGCTTTTGCACATTTATCAAGACCAAATGACATTCTTATATCATCTGAAAAAGATTTGACAACTTGCAGTTGTACTTTCAGTTTTTCATATGATGAGCTACACCGTTTTAAATCATCAACAAAGAGAAGATGAGAAGTCTTTACACTTTGTTGTTTTCTAGGCGCCAAATTATAGCCATGTCCTAAGCTGTTAAGTAAACAACTTAATGGGTTAAGGGCAAGGCAGGATAGCAATGGCGACAGAGTCACCCTGAAATATCCCCCTTAGAATTTTTATCCCTGGGATAATAATTTGTCCTGTATCATGGCTTAATTGCAGAGTGGTCTGCACTGTTTTATGGTCACGCTAATGTAATTGATCAGTGTAGGGTTTATCTTATAAGTTTTAAGCACTTTTTTATTCATGAATGTGGAATACTATCAAATGCTTTTTTATAGTCAATCCATGCCATTCTTAGATTCTTCCCCTTTTTACAGTTTTCCACTATGCCTTTATTTAACAACAAATGCTCCTTTGTTCCATATGACTTTGGTTTATTGCCCTTTTGTTCTATTGCCATAATTGAGTTTTCTTCTAAATGACTATAAACTCTGTTGGCATCAATCCAGTGTATAGTTTATATGTTGTTGGAAGGCAAATTATAGGGTAGCCTGCGGGTTCACTCTTACGTAGGAGCATTGTTTATCCTGTTGTTAGCCAGGTTGGTACCTGTTCAGGGTGCACATACAAATCATTCTTACTCATGGCTAAATCTTCATGCAAAGATTTTAATACTTTTAATCAGAAGTTAGGTACTGCATCTGGGCCTAGGGTTTTCTAATTAGAGGCTTTTTTTAACTTTGTTTCAATTTCTCTGGCTGTTACTTCTCCCCATTTCATATCCTGTACATTTAAACTTCTTATTCTTTCTTTTACTTCTTCTATCCATTTAGCATCTTTGTTATGTTCCACAGGATCTTCATAGATTCTTCTTCAAAATGTGTCTATTTCTAATTTTTTGGAGGTCTTTCAATTCCTTTTTCTTTGTTTCCCAATTCTCTATAAATCTGTCTTTATTTTTGATAAGCTATACTATTTACAGGTTTCAGGCATAGTTATGGGCACTTCATTGTGCCAATAGCTATGCCAACCTTGTGATGGCAGAATGGGAGAGTACCTATTTGCTTATTTTAATAGGATGACAGGTATACTTCTATCATTGGTTTATGGATGATCTTTTTTTGTTATGGGGAGGCAGTGTTGAGCAGCTGACGGATTTCTTTGGAGGTCTGAATAATAGCAGCAGATTTTTGAAGTTTTCCCTGAATTATTCCACTTCACAGATTGAATATCTGGATGTGGAAATAAGCAGAGAGTTAGATGGTAGTTTTTCTACTAGGATGTATAGGAAGGATTGCTATCAACCATCCTATGTACTTCATAGTAGCATGCATCTGAGGCATGTGTTTTCCAATGTCATCAGGGGACATCTCCTTAGAGACAAAGAAGTTTGAGGTGAGTCTAGAACACATTAGATCAAATTTTATTATGAGAAGCTATGGAGAGGCTGAAGTTGATGGTGCCCATACCTCTCAAGTGTACCTCATTACGAAGAATGTACCTCATTTGGGGTTTTAAAAAGTTCATGTTCCATGAAGTTCCTCAAAGTTCCACATTGAAAGAGTCTGTCACACATTCAGTGTTAGGAATTTTTTTAAGTGAAATCCATGATAAATAGAAATGAATTATATTAATTCATTAAAGGACCTTCTTTATAAGTAAAACCAGCATATTTTAACCATCCTATGACCTTCCTAGCTGAAGTTGTTGGTAAGCTGTTAACAAGTGTTCCACATTTTGCCCATTTGTTTCACATTATGAAGGCGAGTGTTCCTCATTTGGAGATGGAAGGTTGAGAGCTATGATGGTGCCTGTTCCCTGGCCAGAAAGTCAAGAACTACCAAGAGGAAACCTTACTTTTAATTTCCCTGTGTCAGTCCAAGTAATAGGAATATATGTAATTATGATTTCACTATGTGTTTAACTTATAGTTGTGATATCAATAAGTTAAGGCATATAATTTTACAGAATTGGTGTATATTACATACAGATGAAAGAATTGCAGAGTTGGTAGGTCCTAGACCTAAGTTTTATTTTAAAAACAAGAAGACACTTAACTGGAGGCCAGGCAACCCAAAGGAGCTTGAATTTCAAGTAAATTATGAGGTGGTGGGTATGCAGCAATGCATTGCATTCTCTTTTTGTATTTATATAGATGAGTCATTGTTTTTATAAATCCTGACAATGGGAGAACTTATCATATAAGAGCAGCAGCAGATTGCAATACAAAAAATTTGGTGTATTTAGCCCACTGCAAGGCATGCTTGGTATTTTATGTGGGAAAAACAAATATGTATTTGAGAGAATGGATTAGAGACCACTATTATTGTGCCCATAAGGGCTTAGATTATAGTGCTATAGCTAAACATATAAAAAAATAAGGGGAAGGAACATAGTTTCCTCTTTCAGGTATTGGAAGTTGTACATGAGAGTATGAGGGTGGGTGATATAGTTAATGAGACAGAACGGGTCGAGCTGCACTGGATTTTGAGAGTTAGTGCACATAAGGGGCATGGGTTCAGTGATTTCATCTCTTTGAAACCAGTTCTAAAAACAAGGAAACTAAAGAGATGTGTTGTAAAAATAGTTTTATGATTATATTTTATTATGATTTTTTATAAAGTTTTTGTTTGAATTAGGAATAATAATGAAATGTTATATTATAGTATGTCTTTTAATGCTAAGTGAAGAATTTTTGACTTATCTGATTGGTTGATTGAATGATTGTTTAGACTGATGTTACTATTTATTCATTCAAACTATGTCACTGTTGTTACTGTAGTCTGATGAAGCAATCTTGTCATTGCGAAAGTGCTTGCCATCCTTATTAAAGTTTATTTTAGTTTCCTGTAGTGACAGTTGTTACGAGTTGTGTTAGTTGTGTTTCTGTACTGTTTTTATTATTTTTCTGGTGTTATTGTTCATACTGTACAGTTCGTTGCCGGAGTTTTTGTTCCTGTTGATTTTGCTCCATTTCATATCCTGTACCTTTAAACTTCTTATTCTTTTTTTACTTCTTCTGTCCGTTTAGCATCTTTGTTATGTTCCACAGGATCTTCACAGATACTTCTCCAAAATATATCTATTTCTTCTTTTTTGGAGGTCTTTCAATTTCTTTTACCTTGTTTCCCAATTGTCTATAAAACTTTTTTGGGTCAGCAATAAATTGCTTATCTTGGGGTCTATATTATAAGCACAAAAAGACAAAGCTGCAAATGCTCACATGAGCGAAAATGCCAGGAATAGAAAGGGTGTTTGTGGGGTTGTGGTACAGAGAGGAGTGGGATATTTGCCCTTTCCTCAGTGTAGTGCGACCTCGGACTTGGAATATATAGTTAGCAGGGGGTGTGGGGGGGTGCAGCCCCCACAATACGAAGTTCGATTACCGGCATTTTCACTCATGTGAGTGTTCGCGGTTCTGTCTTTTCGTGATTATAATATAGACCCTTATCTTGTACCTTTCCTTTATATTTATCTGCGTATCTTCAGGTTTTTACATCTGTGCTGAGATTTTTAGTTTGATATTTGTGATAGTGCAGGATAGATCCAGGTCTGTTCTAATACTGTGCTTTGCTTTTATCACGTCAATCTTTCTTAGTATTTTTCTTGATCTGTTCCCTCTTCTATATTTTTCTAACAGTGACACTTCTTCTATTAATTGCTCTATAGTTTTCTCTGTTTAATACTTCCATGATGGTATTCGATTTCTCCCCTTCATTTCCCTCACTATCCTGTGTTCCTGTGGTAGAACTTTATCAATTATTAATGTAGCTGCACAGTAATATATCCTGTTTACTTCTGTTATATCGCATGGATCTCTAAGGACAACCTAATTACTGTGCTCATTTGCTTTATCAAACTTCTGACTTTTGGGGTTTTATTGACTTTCTGCAGTCTATTTCTTTCATTGATTTTAATATTTCAATGTCTATTAAATCAAGCAACTTTCCTCTTAGCTCATTTTCTTCTAAACTCAGGGCACATTTTTATTTTCAATTTCCTTTGGGCATTCTTTAGAAAGTTCTATAGCATCTTCCTGTGGCACATTCTTTTCAATTTCATCCTGTGCCATATGTTGCTCTGTCATATGGGAACTCACTGGCCTATCACTCCTCAACATTGACTGCATCAGAGCTTTCACAGTTTCCTGGTCCGTTCCTTGCTGTTCAACCTAAAGTGAGTATTTATGCTGGTTTCCTGTGGAAGATTACAAAATATCTTGATATGGCACCTGACCAATTGCTTCCTGTTACACTGGTTTCCCCTTAATTTGGATATCCATTGCTCTATCCTGTTGTGGTGCTTTCTACATTTGATTTTCTACACTGAATCCTTCACTTTGCAAGTACCCCATAACCTCAGTTTCTATTTCTTTAACATCTCCAGTACTAATCTCCTTTTCTACTTTTCCTCTTTGTCTTCTTATTTTTTGTATTGTAAAGTTTTCCATGCCCAGATTTCTTTACCTGTATTTCTCTTCAAATATCTTTGGTGCTGCTCTTTTTGTATTGGTTAGTTTTGCTTTCTCCTTTGCATAAATATTACACCATATTAAATCTCTTTTTCTTTCCCATGTCCATATTTATTCTTCAGATGTCTCCTGATCTTCCTGCTTCTCCTTACTTTGGGGACACACTCCATCATGCTGTGATATAACCTGTGTTAGACCTTCTACACCAAAAACTTCACTTTGCAGGCACTCCATAACTTCAACTTTTATTTTTTAACTTCTACTTTAATAATCTTCTTTTCTACATTACATCTTTGTGATAGTATTTATTTCTATTGTGAAATATTCCATATCCGGATGCCTTTGCCTGTATTTCTCTTTGAATATCTTTGGGGCTGTCTTCTTTATATTGATTAATTTGGCTTTCCCCTTTGCATAAATATTGCACCATATCAAATCTCTCTTTATTTCCCATGTCCATATTTCTTTTTTATACTTTTCAAATATGTCTAGGTTTTGTTGTTTATATTTTCACACTTCCTCAGATGCCTCTTTTTCCAAACAGATCAATGTTCCTTGATCTATATACTGTTTTTCACAAATCTGTTGTATTAATGAACACAAATTTTCATTTATAGCTTCTGACAGTTTTTCTTGCTGAAGTATTTTTCTTTCCTCTAATTTGTCACTTAATCATTTTGTATATCTTGTGTTTGGAAATTCTGGGATTTTTGCATAATTGTAACAATGCATAATTTCTTTCTTATTCTCAGTAGTCCACTTTATTGTCTTTATGGCTCTTCTTTGGCCTATCAGTTTTTGTGATTTTTGTGGTTTGTTACTTCTACAATGGGGGGCCATCCTCCCCCTGGGCCTGGCCTGTCCCCATTGTAGGAATGTTTATGTATTTTGAGAATTCTAAACTGTCATTTTTTCCAGTCCTGGCACCAGTGTGCCTGCCAGAATTGGACACTTTTTTAACCTGGGTCTTGTGCACTCAGCTATCTCTTTTAATTTTTGACGTACTTCTGTACATGATACAAACTATATAAATACAGACTATATATCAGTGCCACCTTGGTGAGATTTTGTGAAAACAGAGTCCACCTCGTGGTGGTATTCACCAAGACTTGAAGATAAATTAAATTTCAGCACTACTATTCTCCTTTGCTTGCTGATTTTTCATCTCTCCATTCGAACTCCATTCATTTCTCCATTCGGCCCTCCAGTCCAACATAATGATGTTTTGTCATGTGACATCTGTGTGTGAAACTTTTGCCACATGTGGCACATTTATAAGGTTTTTGTCTTTTTTAATTTCTCCAACTCTTTTGGGTTTCTAATACCATGACGGGAATGGACCCCATTCCTAAGTCAAAGTATGATTAAAGTTCATGAAATTAGTATTGTTTCTATCTTTGATGTCAGCCAGTAGTGCTCTTCACAACACCTGCTATGTGCCCAGTAATGACTCCTGCAATTTGTACAGGGTTTCATGGATTGGTAACATATCTAAATACTATTGTAAATTCTTTTTTATAAGACCCGTTGCTCCTACTATTACTAGAACTGTCTGGGTATCTTTCTTCCACATGGCTCTCATTTCTGCCTTCAGATCCTGGTATTTTATGACTTTGTGCCTCTCTGTATGCAGAACACTATAGTTACTGGGTGTGGAGATTTCAGTGATCAATGGTACTTTTGTCTTCTTTTCTTGGACCACTATATCCAGCTTTCTAGTGTCTATCTTTTGAACTGTTGGTAATGGGTGATCACATGTGATATAAACTTCATCATTTTCTATGATGCCTTGTGGGTCATGTTTCCAGTGTTTTTCAGCCACTTTAATACCATGATGTTTGCGCAATCCCCAGTGCAACAGTCTTGCCACATTATTATGCCTTTGGCAAAGGTGATGTCCCTGCGATTCCCATATTAATAACAACACCTTAAGCTCTAAGTCAGTGGTGAGAGATTTGGGCATGGAGGTTGACAGCAATCTTACATTTGATCACCATGTCTCCATTATGGTAAGGAAGGCCTTCTACATTGCTCACCTCATAAGCAAGGGCATAGCTTCCAGAACAAAAGAGGTTATAAACCCCTGTACTCTTCCCTCATCAGGCCAGTAATACAGTACAATGCTCCCTTTGATATGCACCTAAACAGGCACCTGGAGCAACTGGAAAGATCTCAAAAGTTCTTCACAAAGAAAATTCAGGGTTTTCAGCACATCTTATGTGGACAGACTGAAATCTCTGTCACTATACTCCATATTGTATAGACTACTCAGAGGTGACCTGTGCCTTGCATACAGAGCAACCTCTGATCCTACCTTAATGGAAATGCTGCACATTTGTAAGTCAAATGGCACATAATTCACTTGCTCTAGGGACCTTAACCTAGCATGTAACATCAACAAAACTTGCTGGAGAGAAAGATACATCTTCCAGAGGTTGCCTCTTCTGGAATAAACTTCCAATACAGTTTAAACAGAGCCCCCATTAACCCTTTTTAAGCGTAACTTGGACAATTGGATGGGAAACTGGAAATTCACCCCAGGGATTTCACCTGTGTACCTCTTGGATAGGGGCAGTCGGTGCTTATTTAGATCTGCTTATAACATAGACCATATCTCTAGACCCTTAAGAGAACAGGGGTTGAACTGAACTAGGCTTGTAAGGGCCCTAGAGCCATTAGCCTAGTAACTTCCTATTAACCTACTACAAAAGTAAGCCACTATGATCAAATAAAATCTTAATTTATATAACCATAAACCTATAAGACATGAAAGTATGAGCATGCCTCTTCACCTTTATAAAACAGTGTAAGAAACTTCTCTGTGTGGAAGATTTTCAGTCCATATATCTCTAGTTAATCACTGTATATTAATCAGATCAGACAATAGCAGTAGAAGTAGCAAATTTAAACTCGTCTTAAGTCAAAAAATATAATTTGAAATATTGTACAGAATTACTAAGTATTCAAAAGTAATCCAAGCAAGGCAGGCAGTCTATTTCCAGTCAAAAATCCTTTATTAAGTGATAATCCAAGTGTATTTTTGCATTTGTTATTCTCTGTGGAATTTCTTAACATTCTCCTACTGGGGAGGTTGAGTGAAGGTGCTTCAGTCCAAAAGCAATGATATAAAGCTACTGATGTGAAGGTGACCATTCAAAGAATACAAGAAACAAACAACTATTTTATGAATTTAAATTTCCAGATATAAGAATGTAAGCAAGTATAAGCTTGGTTACTAGTCTGACTTCATACATATTATTCATTCAGGCTATGTGCTAAGTAGTTCTGTTACTTGAACGGTGTATAATTAACTAAAATAATGAAACACATGGTCCAAGTTGTTTAAAGATGTTTCTAGATTGATTTAGCCTATTTAACAAATCTATACAATATTTATGTTCTCTTTTCTTTTGTTTATTATTTATAATCAAATGCAATTACCCAGAATAAAAGTAAAAAGAACTAACCCCCAGATTTACTAAACTTCCATGCAGGACTAGCTTAGTCCTGCATGGAAGCAACCATTTAGGAGCAGGATGGCAGCATGCCATGCATATTAATAAGGCGTGCTGCCCGAGCTCCTAGGCTTACTTGGAGCATGTAAGAGTGCAGGGGGCGTGTATGCAATGTAGAACAGTAGAAAGGGGTATGCAATGAGCGAGACCACTCACACGTGACCGCATATCCCCACCAACAGTCCCCCTTGTGTATAACTGCAACAGAATGTAGTAATAAAATGAAGAAACCCAGTATTATTATTTTTTTTAAATCCGATTGAAGCTAACCGTAGGTGCGTGGGTGTGCCCATTGCTTGGCTATGGTTAAAGCAGCTTAAAAGGCTGAAGAGGATAACAAGGAAGATATATATGCAAATGAAGCAACACAGCAATAGTGTAGTGGGCAGAGCATTCACCTAACGAGCAGGCATTCCCAGTTTGAGTCCCACTGCAGCACATCCTATTTTACATGGCAAAGCACGTTATGACCAATATTTTTGTTGCAGAACCACTAAATAACATATATTTATGAACTGGAGTACTGCAGTAAATGCACATGTGAAGTGTCAGTGTTATAATGAATAAGGCACTAGTAAGCAGGTCTAAGTGCAGATAAACAGCAGTAAGCATATGTAAGCACTAGTAAGCTGACTTAAGCCCGTTTGCACAGTGGTAAGCAATGCCTACACTGGCTAAGCAATTCTAAAGCTAACTCTCTGTAAGCAGCTATAACGGCAGGTTAGCTGTGCTTACCATCGCGCAAACCTGCTTACAACTGCTCAAAAGTGCCTTCATCATTCTGTATCCAATGGCCCTCATTCTGCCCAGCAACAAAATAAATAGCCATGCAGGTCTCGAACCCAAGACTTTATACACCATAGTCCCAGTAGTCAGCCATCAAGCCAGCACAGAAGTACAGAAAAATGAGGTAGTAGTAAACATGTCCTCACCATAGTATAATGAAACTGAACCTGTGAAAGGCATCAGTATACAGTCATATGTGCCATAACCCACTACATAACATAAATATGTGAACTGGAGTACAGCAGTAAGCCCAGAAGTGAGGTGTAATTGTAATAGCGAGTTGAAGTCCCCAATAAAACACAAGGACCCCACAGAGTGTACGTACACATCAATCAGGGATACCAGGCATAAATATAAAGTGTAATGAATAATGACACAATGCCAAAAAGGCATTATAAGGAAAGTCTAATGTAAGCAATGCTAAGTACTGCACAGGCCAGCTTAGGAGGTGTGAGCAATGTGTAGACCAGGTAACTCTTTGTGCCCAGTGGTATACCCCTTTAAACAATGCCAAACTTAGGTAAGCAGGTTTGCCCATAGTTTAGCCTTTTCAAAACCGGCCAATCACAGAAAAGTGCAGGAAACTGGCCCTACTTAAACCCAAGTGATGGGAAGACATCTCATAACTGGGTGTAACTTCCCCTTGCAGGCACTCTAGCAGCAAGGGGAGAAGGAGTGCTCTTCTGGGTGCAGTGCTGGTGCTTTCAGGAGTCCAAGGTCATGGCTGGACTCCTAGTTAAAGACCATGCACAGAGACTGCTGCAGGGTCAGTACCAGGGCTCCCAATAAAAGGCAGAGGCCTGGGACTGTCTTGCCAGCAACCTCACCAGTGCTACTGGCATAGCCCCAACTGGTGAGCAGGTCAGGCACCACTATGCCAACCTGAAGCAGTGGAAGGGGGACCTCTTGGAGGAGTGGACCCCAAGAGGCTAGAGCATCAGAGGATGTCCCAGCCATGTGTAAGTATCACCCCAGTATGTGTGTAATAAGTACTAGCTCAGGTATATCATGGATAGGTATGGCTAAATATTCATCTCATGTCCCCCACAGCTGCAACGGAGTGGGTCGCGAACCAGGAGGCACACATCAGCCGCCTGGTGTGGTTGTGACGCGAGGCAGGTCAGTAATACTCATGCTTTTACTGTCATAAGAAATAAAAATAAAAATAGTAGTAAATTAATTGCTAGTATAAAACCTGTATTGTTCAAGGCAAGTACTGCATACACTAGAGAATGTGGCAGGAAGAGTCTCATACTGTTTGTATGTCAATAAAAGTGTAATATCCTGACAAAACAGGTCTAACTACTGGAGTGCATGTGTATCTTCTGGTATCATATGGTAATGTAGATTTGCAATCATGTAATAGTACTGTAGTATTAAGCACTGTTACCCACACCGTGCACCATAAATTAAATGTGTAGGAATTTCTGTATATGACAGGTATAATCCCCATAGGCCATTTAGTACAACTGAGAGACACATAGTAAACAGGGAAAATGCAGACAACAATAAACAAATAGCATATGCAACTGAGATGTGAACTGTTGTTTTTTTAGCACACACAGCCATGGTTTGAATCCTGCCAGTGGTAGCAGTCTGCATACAGATTCATACCCCACAACTGTACAGATATGTCCAGAATGTCTATTAATGTGGCCCATATCTATTGCCTATCAACCTGTCCCCCTGGGAAATCAGTGGGATGATCCCAGACGTATAGGCAGCAAACAGGAAATACAACTGATTGACAAACATCTATGACAACAAACCTGACACGCTAGCAACTCCCCAAAACCTTATGTGACTATGAAGCCACGTATGTCCCATTTACACCCCAAATTGTTAAGCTGTGGTCAGAGTGTGTACAGTAACAGAGTGAGATGTATGTGCATAATAGTAATGTGGAACCTGGTACTGTGTGTGGGAACATTCGGGTAGTGCTAATAAACATTCTTCCCACAGGTCTGTCAGATACTAACACTGTGCCCAGAAATACAAGAATGATATGCAGTTGATCTGAATAATGAGGTATTACACATCACTGTCACCCACACTGTCCTACTTCATATAACTGTCTAGGAATTCTGTATAAGAGTGTTGTTATACAAGGTCAGAATGCATAAGCACAGGGGATTAATAAGACAGAAAGCAGATTGGAGATATACAGCAATATCAATATATCAGACACAACTGTGATGGGCAAGTTTTATGTTGTAGCACACACAGCCATGCTCTGAATCCTGGGAGTGGAAGTAAACTGCATATAGATTCATACCTCACAACTGTACATGTATATGTGCCCATATCTACTGCCCCCCTTGTCCCCCTGGTTAGTCTGTGGGATGATTCCAGATGTGTAGCCAGCAAACAGGGAATACAAATGATTGTCAACCATCATGAGAACACACCTGTCACTGTAGCAAACCCCGAAACTGTTAGGAGAGTAATATTTCAAGTATGGCCTATCTACACTCCCATGTTGTCAAGCTGTGACCAGAGTGTGTACAGTAACAGAGTGAGACGTATGTGCATAATATCTGGAACGTTGTGTGGCAACAGTCAGGTAGTGCTAACAAGCATTGCTCCCACAGGTACATTGGATATGGACTCTGTGCTGAGAAATACAGACCAATATAACCTGTTGGTACTGTCCACCCTGGTAATGTAGGGGACTGTGAGTGTTGCAGTTTCTCTGAATAATAAAGTATCACTGGTTACTGTTGCCCACACCATGCTACATAATATAACTGTGTAGGAAAGCATGTATATGTGTGTGTCAGGTCACTAAAGGTGGAAGAGGGCAATATTCTAGATATGTCCAGGCACACCAACATGTGGTCAACACATGGCCAGAGGCTGTGTAGAAAGAGTTGGATAGCATAGTGCAAAACATCAGCCCGGAATCAAGGAGTAAGTGTACAAACAGTTAGTCAGTGTTAACAAACATTCCCTCTACAGGTATATCAGGTAAGAGGTATATACTGCAGGTAAAACCAGTTTATGTGTAATGATGACAACAGCCATATCACTGACCAAAATAAGGATATAGGGTAGTATAGTAAGACTTGTAAGGTACAGATAACAGCACTAACTAGGAAAGTAATGTGGACTACAGGAATATACTACCTGTTAACTGGCATCTCCCCCCCACCTTATTTCTAACAATAATCAACATACCCACCCCAACTGGTATGTACTGATTCTGGTAATGTCCGATTGCTTGATAAATATTTTAATGGTTCCCATGCATATGCCATATTAAATTATTCTAACATTGTTGGCATGGTGCCATCAATGTACCTGCATGCTGTTCTTATTACCACAGTGGTCCCATATATGCATGTGTTTTGTTTGCTATGCAACTGTTTCGTATCTGATGTCTGAGTTAATGGGAATATCTATGCATGCTGTTATATCTAACCCTGGAATGTGTTGACTATTACTAACCCATATATGATGATGAAATCTAAACACTATAGCATGCTTGGGAAGGCCGGTCCCAGCGGACCCACCTGTCCCACCTCAGCTGGCCGAGGCACCAGGCACCGGCATGTCTGGGACCCAACCCCGGACCTCCGTGTCCATTGGTCCTGCACCAGCTTCGGGTGAACTGCCTCAGGGAATGAGGCTCGCTCCCCCTGGCCTGGCAGTGGGCGCGGACAGGCACCTGTCACCTGTTGCCAGGTCGGGGTCGGGGTGCGTACAGCGATCATTGAGCAGGTCAGTGATCTTCTATGCCAGCTCAAGGGCTGTGTATCATGATTAGAGAGTTAGCCTGGCTCTGTGGCTCAGCCCCCTGCACAGCCACCTTCGGGTCTGTGAAGGTGCAGTGGTGACTGCCCATGGGTGGGGACCTCAGTCCCACTGTTACCACTAGGGTCTTGTGGGCTTCAGATATCCCAACACCCCTCCCCATCAAGGTGTTTACCCCCCACATGTGTCATATACCGCCCTTGTATGCATCTAGTTTGTCTTGTTTGTTAACCTACCCAACTTACCTCTCCAAATATACCTACTACCCCTCCCCAACATCCCACTTCCAACTGAAAAAAAAGGCAATCTGTTCTCACAAAAAAATTTTGCCTCATACATAGCCGTCCATTTTGCACACATGTCCACTGGTCACATAATCCAGTCTAATTGGCATCACAATGTATTACTGTTGTCCTCACCTCCTCCCAGTGGTTTGAGTGTACAACTCTACCTCCAAATTCAGTGTATATGCACAGCTGCTGCTGTAGAAGAAATGGGCAGCTATGGACCTTCCCTACACCCTTCCTGCACATCCCTGGCTATTTTAACTACTGTCTTTCCCTCTTTGTGCCCTTTTTTTCACCACTATCCTATCAACCCTTTTTTCTTTTCTTTTAAAGAAATTAGTGCGGGGGTAAGCGGGAGTAAGCACTTTTAAGCAGCAGTAAGCGGGTTTAAGCCTTTTTGTGCAGGGGTAAGCAATGCCCACACAGGTTAAGGAATTCAGTAGCTAACTGAGTATAAGAAACTGTAACCGGAAGTTAGCAGTACTTCTGCTTACCTCCACCCAAACCTGCACAAACCCACTTACGACTGCTTTGAAGTGCCTTAAAGGGGCACTGGCTCATTTCTAAATTCAGTTGCTTGCTAGAGTGCTTTGTTTACATTTTAGTGCTGTGTAAGTCACATGCTCACACAGAGGCAGGATTTTCACAGCAGATGGTTACCATACAGCTGGTCAGATTACACAAACTTCACTGGAGGATGGTTATTCTCTGTAATCTTGACAGCTTGTCCTTTTGTTTTCATCTTCCCCCACCCATAGGCTATTACATTAGCTGAATGACTGGTTTAGCCTCAGCCAGAGATGCAGTCCAGTCACACTCAGATCTGCAGCCTTTGTAGCAGTGAAATTATATCTCCTTTAGTATATGCTTGTTTTTTGTGAAACTTAGTGGAATGATTATACCAGCCTAGGCAATTGTGTATTTGTTTCATGCTTGTTGCTACATGCCCTTCTCCCTTTGCTGGTAATTGTTTTTCATATGGTCAGCAGTAGTGCTGCTTATTCATGCATGTACTCATGCAGACATACATTTATAAAGACAGTTTCCCTCATTTCGCACAACAGCACTGCTTTGGACAGTTACAACCTGGAAATAAACCCACTGAGTTGCAAATGTCCTAAGATTCTAAAACCAGAAAATCTTAGACCGTTTAAATAAAAAAACATGTCAGACAACTTTGAAATTAAATCCTGTCACTGCACTAAAAGTATTTTCCCAGTAGTTGAAGCCCTTCAGCAATCACACAGTAACTGTATAGTACTGATTCCATCCAAGTGAATTTTTCTTTGTCTTCTCTGCACTGTGGTAAAATGTTTAGATCTTTCACTCCTTTCCTGAATATTTGACTGCAATAGAATTACACTGGTTACCATTTGAAAGTAGGGCTAAATGAAGCGTCTCTGTTTCCATAAAATTTCATATCTATGTGCATAAGTCTGTATGTAATATGCAATCTACGTTTTTATTAATGTAGTTGTAAAACCACATCCTTGTTATGTCTTACTGACCGGCTACCAGTTCAAGGCATTACTGAATGTCTGTCAAATTTGTTAAAGCTAGATATGTGATAATGTGTCTATTTTACTAAAATTAAGTATGGAGTGGGCATAATTGTTTTAGCGGTTTACTTCAGTGTTATTATTGGAATTCTCATAACTTTTCTCAAACTTTCCTCTTTTGTGACTCAGATGGCTGTGTTGATGACACCATTTCACCCCCATATGAAGATGGAAGTAGTTTTAAGAATAAGGGTGATGTTTAGAGCTGTAGTAACTCCCAGGGTGATAAAAACTGATCAGTCACAGCTTGAAGTTATGGGAAAGAGTAGTGTTAGCTAGGTTAAGAACGGAGGTGATGATTAGTGATCAGCAGTATGATTTTCATGCCAGAAAAGAGCACTACAGATGTGATGTTTGCTCTGAAAGTGTTGATGGAAAAGTACAGAGAAGGTCAGAAGGAGTTGCATTGTGTCTTTGTGGACTTGGAGAAAGCATATGACAGGATGCATAGAGAGGAGTTGTGGTATTTTATGAGGAAGTCAAGAGTGGCAGATAATGTATGTAAGAGTGGTACAGGATATGTATGAGGGTAGTGTGACAGTGGTGAGGTCTGCAGTGGGAGTCACAGATGCGTGTAAGGTGGAGGTGGGATTACATCAAGGATCAGCTCTGAGCCCTTTCTTATTTGCAATGGTGATGGACAGGTTGACAGACAAGATCATACAGGAGGCCCCATGGACTATGATGTTTGCAGATGACATTGTGATCTATAGTGAGAGTAGGGACCAGGTTGAGGAGACCCTGGAGAGGTGGAGATATGCTCTATAGAGGAGAGGAATGAATGGCATGCAGGACTAAGACAGAATATATGTGTGTGAATGAGAGGGAGGATAGAGGAATGGTGAGGATGCAGAGAGTAGAGCTGATCAAGGTGGATGAGTTTAAGTACTTAGGATCAACAGTTCAGAGTAACGATGAGTGTGGAAGACAGGTGAAGAAGAGAGTACAGGCAGGGTGGAATGGGTGGAGAAGAGTGTCAGGAGTGATTTGTGACAGACAGGTACCAGTAAGAGTGAAAGGGAATGTCTACAAGACGGTAGTGAGACCAGCTATGGTGTATGGATTGGAGATGGTGGCATGGACCAAAAGGCAGGAGTCAGAACTGAAACTGGCAGAGTTAAACATGTTAAGATTTGCAATGGATATGACAAGGATGGACCGGATTAGGACTCAGTATATTAGAGGTTCAGGTCAGGTTGTACGGTTTGGAGACAAAGTCAGAGAGTCGAGATTGCGCTGCTTTGGACATGTGCTGAGGAGGGATGCTCAGTATATTGGGAAAAATATGCTAAGGATGAAGCTGCCAGGTAAAAACAAAAAAGGAAGGCCTAACGTAAGGTATATGGATATGGTGCGAGAGGGCATGCAGGTGGTCATTGTGACAGATCAAGATGCAGTGGACTATAAGAAATGGAAACCAATGATCCGCTGTGGTGATCATGTAAGGGAACGGCAGGAAGAGAAGACGAAGAAGATCAAAATGGAAATAGATATTCATTTTAATAAATAAATGTATGTGTCATTATCTGTTTATCATATTGATTGCTTATGTTGTTTGCAATGTATTTGCTGTATATATTTATGTTTTTATAGATCTACATATATTTGTATGTCTACACAGACACACACACACACACACACACACACACACACACACACACACACACACACACACATATATATGTATGTGTGTGTGTGTGTGTGTGGAGTCATATATATGCACATACACACACACACACACACACACACACACACACGCACACACACACACACACACACACACACACACACACACACACACACACACACACACACACATAAATCTGTCTCTGATTTTGTACGTCTCTGTTTATTTATACAGACGTGCATATGCCTATCTGTGGAGTATGTTGGTGGATATATACACATATACATGCATACAGTCATGCACCGGCATGCAGGAGGTATTTTCACTAATGTGACAGTATAGCTGCTTCTAATAGCATTTGTCACTGTCATTTTATCGTTAATTTTTCAAATACCAGTTTTTTACATTTGTCACATACCACTTGAAAAGAGTATTAAAGGTGTGACTCAAACTACAGTAACTACACACCCATACATAAAGAAGCTAGAGTCTATGCTCTCTCCCCCACAAGCCAGTATATCTGGCACTGACAAGGTTGTTAACATAATCACTACACCTCAAACACCACCCAGAACTGCACTACACAGACCCCTGAGGTTCTCAACAAAAACAAACCCAAACAAAGGAGACTTCAGAGGCAAAAACACCAGAGAACTGCACAACCTTCCACACCACATACCATGCATACTACACACACCAGTCTCTCGCAACCACTAAGGCCTAACCATAAACCCAACATATCAGTTATAGAATACTCTATTCTGTGACACACAGAAGTGCCTCTAACCAGGCTGCATAAGGATAAAGTCATAGTTAATTGTTTGTCAGGTGACGCAATGCACCATATCACACACACACTCAAGTCTCTGAACAATAGCTACTGTTCTGACTCTGTCATAGTCCATGTTTGCGTGAACAACTTGAGACGTACCTCCTGGACTATATGAAGAGAGAAATGATTCAGCTTGTGGAATATGGGTCCCAGGCAGGTATGTCCATAGACTTAAACAGCATTCGACTGTCACCCATAATGATGCCTCAATACAAGCAGAAAATGATTGACTTTAGCAACTGGCTTAGTTCTGGTGTCATTTCAGGGTGATCCAGCACCCGACATCCTGGGAATATATGATGGACAGACCATGATGCTTTACTAGCCTAGGCCTGCATCTGTCTGACTTAGGATTCATGCCTCTGCTCAAAGCCCTTGCCTCCCCCATACTGCCTTTTTTGGAAAAGTCATGAGGTCCATACTACCAACAGAAACATTTCAACAAAACCCACATTAAAGGTCATGCTGCTAAACGCTATGAGTCTAAACATGAAACTGAACTCATTGCAATCATTCTTAACCCTAGAAGGTGTTAACATATGTGCAGTCACAGAAACCTGGTTCAAAGTTGCATATAGCCCCCCAGCCTTACCGGGTTACTCATCCTATCATACATTCAGACCCCCAACTCT